>NC_134700.1:283632741-283845241 GCF_043290135.1 Rhipicephalus microplus | reverse complement strand
GATGCTTCCCGTGCGGTGAGGCCGGGTCGTTCCGGGCTTTTACCGAGATGACAACACTTGTACCGGTGATACAAGAAAATGCGCGACTCTCCACTACTCCTTTGCCATTTACTCTCGCGTTGCATAGCACACGTATCGTTTCTGCCTGTACTGTAATGGGCGCGAGGCCCATTTTACGACCCGATGGTATACTGGGAGTAATAAAGTGTGGCTATATAGCGGACTTTATTAGAAAAAAAGCTTGGTTTCTTTTTTTCAGATATGGTTAATGTTGATAGAAAATGCTCCGATGCTGACCGTAAGAGCGAAGTAGCGCAAAACACGGGACACTTCCGTCGTTGTGAAACCTCGGTACAAGCCTTTTCCAGGAAAACAACAGCGATGCGGTGTATTTTTCTCTGGTTGTTCAGAGCATAGCGTTTTTAATGAACCACTTATTGATTGATTTGATTCACATTCAGTTTTACACAACGACACGGAATGAAAAGGAAGAGAGCAAGCTGGTAAATGCCACCAGGAGGGTCATAATGCCCGCTTAATCTTTCGGGAGGAAATACTTGTAAGAAAGCATGCTCCACAGGAAGCATGCAGTACGGAGTCTTGTTTGAACGATTGCAAGAGAACTCGAATAAAGCTGGTGCTCGAAAATCAGACACGGGGCAAAATATTGCAACATTTTGTGTGTCGTGATTTCATTTACCTCGTTTCGGAAGCTTTAGCTAAAGAAGAATCAGTGTACTACCAACTAATTTCAACACGCACATTGCCAAGTGAAAAAAAAGGCGCAATTTTAAATCTCCTTCATGAAAGACAGTCAGCTGGCTGGAAAGCTAATGTTTCAGTAAACGGCTCCTCATTACCCTCTCCATTTGAAGAGTAGCAAAGTGAACTTACGAATCTCCCAGTATTTAATTTATCCCCTTCTCTATTTCTCCTTGTTGAATCCAAGCTTAAAACAACCCTGGTGTCCTAGCGCCAACTGCCAGCTGATGTTATACCGTTGCACTGCGCGAATTCGCTGAAAAATGCAAGCATAACTGGTAACTTTTTCACTATAAAGCAGGTGCAGTTGCGCACTTGATAGAAAATATGACTTGCTCACGTGTCTCTCTTGGGAACGATCAACAACACGCAGTCAGTTTTACCTGCCATTTCAGAAACGCTGCCGCTCCACCACGCACACTGAAGCCGTTTTAAATGCCACCTAATTTTATTATCTTCCTCGCCAGAGCAGCAGGCAGCAGTATCTCGAAAAGTTTCTTAGACAAAATTGTGTCTTTCCTTGTTAGCCATCACTCGACAATAACTCTGCTGGTAGGAGCAAGAGTAACAATACTACTTGCGCTGCTCTCACATATGCACTACCTCCTATGTTTTGCTTCGCCATTCTCGAGGTTACGTTGTGGAAACATAATCGTGGCTGTTTTGCAAATGCAGGCAGCGTGGGACATTTTGCGAACCCTCGAAAGTACACTGGGTTGTGCGACAGCGTGATGTAGGAGTTCTAGGCACGCAGATAAAGAAAAGAGAACTTAAAATTATAATAATAAAGAAACAGGTAATTTAGCAGTTGTCTAGAATGCTGTTCGCGTCTGAATGACCATAAATGTTAGAAAGAAATGGTTGTTTAATGTGTTGTCAAAATGAGGAGTGAGGATATTCATTCAAGCTCGCAAGATTGCGATAAAGAAACACCCTCACAAAATCGTTTGCGTACTCTATCTACTTCTACGCTATTATTCTTATCGTTCTTTAATGAACCTATCACGCGTTCCGCTTTGTATTTGTTGAAATAACGTTTTTCATCACCACGGTGCCCGTCTGGTACAAACAGCCATCCAAAACGGTGCCACTGCCCACCCCTATTCAAAGAAGTCGATGAAGTCGTGGTGTGTTACTTGTCTGCATAAGGTTCTTGCTATAGCCGCTTCAATTTAGTTTTGTGTCCCCTGCGTTAAGTTTAGGTGACATCTTTCGTCCTTACATGAGACAAGCACTACATTTGGCTGTAATGGCGGTATTTGAAATGGCCATAACAAAGGACAACAGAAACATGGTATATATGAGACCTAAAGAGATAAAAGAAAAAAAGGAAGTAAAAATTAAGGAATACTTAGCACTAGCGAGCAACGACACTTTAACGCAATGATAAGCCCTCGTATTTATACTAAAGATATTTATTCTCTACCATGTTGACTGTTATACTCGAGCACTTGAACAACTTGGTGATAGTCGGAAGCAGTTAATCCTTAATTAAAACGTGGCAAAGCTGTGGTAATATTAACGTAAAACAATAAAAAAACAACGAAAGAGAAGTGAACAACACTCCTGTGCACCAACTAGCCCAGCATGACGTACTGTTAAACTCCTATACGTCTCAGCTCAGACATGTTGTGCTTTTACATGGGCTAGGCAGGGTTAGTTTCTCGACACTTTAAAAAAATATTTGCAATAACAACTCTAAAGACAAAGAAACAGAGAGACAGAGCTTGAAAACGTGTGTGCTTATTCGACCATTTGGAGGCTAAGTTTGAAGATGTATGAAAATCGCTTATATTGCGTAGGTGGCATTAAAGGAAGTGACACTGGCTTTTGTCGGCGCAAGTTAGCGTTTACTGCACAGAACATTTTTACGGCGTCATTGTTGTGTATTATTAACGTTAATTACTTCCTGGAGCTCAAGCATAGCTTCTAGAATGGTACAGGGCTGTTTGAATGTAGCTGCTTCAAAATGGCGAAAAGGAAGAATGAGCGAACGTAAGATTTGATTTATCGAGTGAACACGGACAAGCCCTTAAAGCCGTGAAAGCCAAGACAATGACAAAAAAAAAAGCGTGTTTGTCAAGTCCATTGAGGGCCAGAATAGCCTGCGTCTCAAAAGATAGTGGTGGATATTTCTCTGAAAAGAAACGAATGACAGATGTGCCGCACTTGAAGATTAAAAAAAAAAACTAAAATACCAGACTCAAGTGTTTGGTATGAATAATCGTCGCAAAGATCATTCGTCAAGGTAAAAAGTAAAAAAAAACAAAAGAAAGCACACATTTTATATATATATATATATATATATATATATATATATATATATATATATATATATATATATATATATATATATATATATATATATATATATATATATATATATATATATATATAATGTGTGCTTTCTTTTATTTTTTTATAGCTGACAATTTCGATAAAAGTCACTTTGCGAAAAAAAACACATTTTGAAGGCATTTCTTTCGGAACCATTCTAGTAATATTTGATTACCTTGTAAATGTATACATACACAGGTAATCATGCACAGAGCAAGCACCGATGTTGTGGCCACGTCCTTTCGTACGTTACAAGGCGTGAGCATGTTTGTGTTTCTAGTTATGGAATGAATCACCGGTAAGCCCACATCAATACTCACAGTGGCTAAAACACTATTTATAGATGAATACTGTCACAAAATCTCTTTCTTTAGGTTTCTGGCGCACTGCTGACAAAACTTCGAAAGACGTTTGAGCATTCCGACGCTTCTGAACAAAAGGTAATTTTGCCTGTGAAGCCTGCATTGCCGCAATAAGGGTAATGCTGAGGAAAAGTCACAAACTAGGAGCCCACATGAGTACTGCGCATATATATATATATATATATATATATATATATATATATATATATATATATATATATATATATATATATATATATATATATATATATATATATATATATATATATATATATTAGGTTAGGAAGTGAGACACAACTTATCGTAATTGTAATTACCAAGGATTTCGACCGACGAGCCAGTCGCCGTCAAGGCTTGATTTAGGCGCTGATGAAGACTGGTCGAAACCGATGTAATTAAGATAACTGTTCGAACGAGGCTTTTCTCTTCTCAAGTATGTTGGTTCATTAATAAAAGGTACATTCATATCAAGCTCTGCATGGCCGAAAAATAAATACTAAGCCAAACAAATCAGTACAAGAATCTGTACGATAAAGGGATCAAATTGTGGAGCTATTTGAAGGTTTCACTGAAAGTTCTTTTTGGGGGGTGTCTAAAAAAAGGTTCTGTCGTCGTCCATTTAGAATCAAATATCCCTCCGTTTGCCCACCACTACGGGGCATAAAAGGAAGCGCTACTAGTGTGAACTGCAGCGCCTGATATCTGAAGGTCTTCGGCCGGTTTTCAATAATGTAGGATGCTTTATATGCGCTTCCCATTTGGGAGTTTGTCAGACGGAGCTCCGAATCGCGGCCGCATTGAAATTAAATGATTTATTGAAGATCACGAAGAATGCAGAGCGGTGCAGTTGGGCGGATTCTCTGTGTCGTTAGAACCGGCGCTTCAATTTAAGCTGCCTACATTTGCACAAGGCTAAACAATAACTGCACACAGCTTTCGATTTCATTGAATTCACCGGAGAAAGCTACATCTGCTGCCACGTGTGCCGCCTCGCTCAGATAGCGCACCCCGTTTTATGTGGGAGGCGAGTGGGTAGCATCAGGGAGATAATGAACCTCGTCAATGTAATTTCGAAACTCCATTTTTTTTATTCCAGCGCTAAGATAAGACTCAACGGAAATTTGGTGGTCAGATAAGTTGATAAAATCTTATTGCAGACCTTCTCTAATCTGTTTGCTAGCCTACGCTCATTGTTTATTGATCGGTTGATATATGTAGTGACTGATCAATCGATCGATTGGTCATTTAATTGTTTAATAGATTGATTTCAGAGGCATGTAAAAACAGAGGCTATGAGTGGGAGTTCACTCAATCAAGATAAAGCGATAAATTTTCAATGTTTACGACTAGGGGTTCTTTAACAAAAACATATGTAAATATGCAAGCATTTTTTGTTACCCTCAGAAATATACAGCAGCAACAAAGTTACGAAAGAAAACTTGAAAATCCGTGCTTCAGCCTTGCGAAATACATATAATAGAGACAGAGTATTCATTCCTGTTTGTATAAATATATAGAAAGCTTATTGCATGAAGATCTTTATTGAGAATAGCAAGTAAGGAAAACTCACTCTGCAGAGACGCATTTGGGGATTGTTGCCAAGAGAAAAAAATCCAACTTTGGATTTAATTGCAGTCAAATGTATAAAAATTCCTTGGGAGAGCACGGTACACAAAAAACAATCTGACTGGTTGGAATTTACACCTGATCAAAAAGCATATTTGAAAGGCTTGCTCATATTCCATGGCAACCACCTTGCCGCGAGGGGGCGGAGGACAGGTGGCATAAGAGATCTAAAAGTCATGATTGCAAGTTGAGATTTTGTATAAAGCGATGAATATTAGCTCACACATGCGAAACGTGGAGGCCGGCGGGTATAATTAAGCCATTCGTGTTTGCTTTTTTGATCAGTTTAAGCGCCAACCTGCCCCACCGTTTTCTTCTCACGGTGTCCATTGTTTTCCGCTAGTTCATTCTAAAATAATTTTGTCAATGTACCAACTTGCCCAACCCAACGGTTTGTATTTTAGCACAACTCATGATCTGATATATCTCGAGGCATATGCAGTGGGCAGTAGGCACTGCTAATTTTGTTGACTGTTCTTATGCATTATTGCGAAATGAAAGACTGTAATAGCATCACCCAAAGGGGATGTATTCGCGTAGCTTGAGCAAACTGCATGTTAATCTGAATCTATCTGAGGAAACTCAGTCTTCTCCAGCTGCAGCAAATTAAAGGGCGTATTATATACTTAGCTTGCACAGCTCTTCAGTAAAGTGCAGCCCGTTTATGCTTTGAAAGATAATGTAGCCTTGAGCGCAATTTTGCGGGTGTGCAGTCAGGAATGATCTTTGCGATCTACTGACGAAACATGAATAACGGGTGGTTGAAGCTGGAACATGATGTATGCACGAGAATTTGATGCAGAAACGTGCCTACTGGCATCAAGCGGATGAGAGAGAGAAAGAGAAAAATGGATAGGAAAGGCAGGGAGGTTAATCAAGCTTTGACTTGGTTGCATACCCTACACTTGGGGGGGTGGGGGGTGGAGGAAATAATTTTGGCACGCTGTTGGATTTCGGCGTACTCTCACGACTTCAGTGTTTCCGAAATTACTGATAGCGTTTAAGCAACATGCTAAATTCAACATATTCAGGCATAAGACGAAAAAGTCGGGGATGTGAAAAAAAATTCGAAGTTGCTAATTCTACATACCGTAGTTTGCAACATGAAGTGTTTTAGGTATCCTATCGGTTGGCCCTTTTCACTGACATCTATAGATCTCAGATAATCATAAGGTAGGTAAATGTTACACCAGAACAAGCACTCGTGCCCTCCAATCGTCTGTATTTATTTCGTGTTATTGCTGTAGCCTTAACGTGACTCAACGTTAGTTAGCCTGAACGTGACTGCAATGAATAGTGGAGTATGGTTGGCTTAGTTAACTGCTGCTTGAATGTGCCCTAAGAGTTTTGAAATGTATAGGTGTCAACCTCAACACTGTGTTTGTCTGAACTATTAGTTTGAAACCATTTTAGTTTCCAACAAAGTGCTACAGAGGGGTTCTAAACATAAAAGTGCCACATATATATCACGCAGCAGATTTCGTTAACATCCCTGTCTTTCGTTTACGTGCCCCCCCCCCCCCCTTTTCCTACCCAACGTACTTGTGCATTTGGTAAGTCAAATGGAACCATTCCACCTAATATTTTAGCTCGGTTATACGGTCGCGCAAAACACGCAGAACGAAGAAGACAGGGCCGTAATTTGTTATGCGATGAAGGGCCTGCCACAAAAGAGAAAGCATCGTGGGCGCGGATGGTTGCTCAGTCGCAACTTGGAACATTTTCGGGCCTCGTATAACTTTTTTAGCAGTTGGCCATCGTGAATAGCTGCGTGGCAGCGACCTGAAAACGCGCTACAATTTCACCGAGCAGCGAGCTTAACCTGCCTGATTTACAGCCTCCCTTGAGACGCGCCCAACTCTTAGCTTAGTTAATGAACTAGTTTGTCATGAAACAAAGTGATCAAGTTGAAAAATTGCAACACAGGCGTTTTCGCTGCATTCGTTTATTTCTACACTAGTAAAAGCAAACGAATGCAGTGAAGACGCCTGAAAAATAATGCTTTATCGTCCACCACATTGCGCCCAACCCCACATATCTTTGCGTTTCTTTCTGTCATGGTAACTACGGGATGCAGGGCTGCTCAAGGGGTCAGGCACAACGTGTTGTGCAGAAGAGCCGCTTGAGGTTATGCTCTTTCCTATAAACTATTTATAAGAACTGTTTGCGCAATGTAAACTGTTGTGCAAAGGTTACGGGAAAGTCGCACGTTCGTGTTATCGGAGATCTAAACTAAGGCTACAACAAAGATATTGAAGATCCCTCCGTTGAACGTTCGCCATCTCTCTCCGTCTTCAAAACTACCATCAGCTCTGACGTGACCCCTTCGCAGACACGACAGCTACTTGCTTACCAAGCACGAAACTTCGTTTGACGTCAATTTTGCTGTATCAGGGTAGACGCACGTCACCACGCATCGGATCTAGACTGACGGAACGTATATCGTTCACCGTGAGCCATATCGTATATCTGTAGCTGAACGAAACGTCATCGAAGAAAACGTTGAGGGCATGTTCGGACGTAAAATAATACGCCCCTCTGCTAGCCCTTGGTTATAACATATTGTCTTAGTTCGGAAAAAACGACGGTTCTGTGCGGTTATGCGTTGATTATTGGACAATAAACGAGATCACGCAGAAGAATGTATACACTATGCTACGTATAGATGATGCCATGGATTTGCTATAAGGGCCAAATAGTTCTCGAGTCTTGATCTACGTTCAGGATACTGGTAGATACTGATGCACCAGGATGATAAAAAAAACAACAATGACGGCAATTTTAACACCAGACGGATTTTACGAGTTCATTGCAATGACCTTCGGCCTCTGCAATGTTCCCGCAATATTCGAGCGCATGATTGACACCGTTCTGTGTGGCTTGAAGTGGAAGGTTTGCCTGTGCTATTTAGACGTCATCATTGTTTCCTCGTCAACCTTCTTTCAGCACCCACACCGGTTAGACGAAGCCTTCAGGTGCCTTGGTAAAGCTGAGCTTCAGCTGAACAGTTTTGCCAGCAAGACAAAGTCTCTGGCCACAATGTGAGTAAAGACGGCGTTCGTCTTGATCCCAATAGATTTTTTGCCATTCTTCACTTTCCTCATCCTGTAAACCACAAGTGGTCGAAAATTTCAGAGCCCTCCACTACGGCTTCTCTCATAATCATATGGTGGTTTTTGGACGTTAAAGCCCACGTATCAATCAATACGAGGCTTTGTCTCGATAGCGGCACCTTTGCACAAATTACTCGGTTCCGGCGTTCGTTTTGACTTGTCTCCAGACAGTGAATCAGCGTTTAGCCATCTGATAAACACCCTCACATCTTAATCAGTACGTCACCATTTCAATAAAACAGCACCCACACTCTTGCATACTGACGCTAGCGGTCACGGCATTGGTGGTATTCTCCTGCAGCGCGACGAGTGATCACATGAAAGGGTCGTTGCGTATGCAAGCCGCGTGCTGAATAACGTCGAGAAGAATTACACCATCACTGAACAGGAGTGTTTAGCCGAAGAAGCGTCTTTTCAATGACCACAGTATATGAAAGACCACACGTTAAACCAATCTAGCAACTTTATTCTTCTTTTTTAATTTTTGTTGGTGGCTATAGCGTTCTCATGAGGGGAGGAACTGCTTCATCCAGGCGTCACGAATGCAATAATATTAAAAGAGCTTCACCCTAGTGGTGTTAAGCCTGAAAAAAGTGTGGAATTCGACAGCCTTCTTTGTTAATCTTCTATTTTCTCTTTCTTTCCTCGTCGCTTTCTTTCTTGTTCTGTTTTCCATCTTTTTTGCGTTTTTCTTTCTTTCTGTATTTATTTATATGCCTCTTCCTAATTTTTCATCTCTTTCTCTCTCTTCATATTTCTCGCTTATTTCGTCTTTTTCAATATTTGTACGTGGTTTGCGTGGCCGTGTGTTCCGTAGCCATAGCAGTAATGTCCGCACTTTATAACACCATCAAGATGCTCCAAGAACAAGAGGAAGAAGACTTCTCCTCGGCGCGAGCGAGCGTTCGATATGCAACAACTGGCTACGCTATATGTGGTTTCGCCTGCGTTACGCCAAGTAGGAACGACAGCATACGATTGCAGCGCACCATCGGGGCATGCACAGCATACTACAGCATATGACAGCCCAGCCCCTTAAAGCACTCCGTCATTTTACAGTACTCCAAATTGAAGCTGTCTTAACCTGATCTTGTTCTTAATGAGAATAACTGTTCGGGAGCCCCCGCACAAGACCTCGCGATGTCTTGCAGATAAGTCTCGCTAGCCTCGAGATGTCTAACATAGTCTCACTGGGTGTTCAAATGCATCGCAAAGTAGTTTTCGTTCAACCGTAAAAAAATTGCCACAAATCCAACACACGAATCAACGAATCATTTTACATATAACCACATCTTAATTACTCCACAACTGCGCTGGTCGGTCGCTCTGCTCTCTGTGCTACTATGTAGTAAAACGACAAACTATTCTTAACCGTATTAAACGTAAAGACTGCAACGGAATGAGCCAAATTCCTATATACCGCACGTTCTTTTCTTATCTTAATTGGGCCACTGCTAGGTCACCCTCGCCAGTCAAAGAGCAGTTCAAGTTTACACTATTCACATTATCGTGGCGCACCTGTAGTCACCTTAATTAACTTTTGCGTGACCCAATAAACATCTTCTTACGTACGTGACCACTCATCACTTGTTGTTACAACGTCATGAAATTCACTCCTTCTAACCGCACTCAAGTTTCGCCAATGACGCCCCCAGCTCATAAGCTAATGAGACCCGTGTCGTTGGATCATGTGGAAATAGATTGCACTGTGATTTGCAGAACGTTGTTTCGCAAACTCTTGCTGAATACCTAGGATCCTGACCTTCAGCTACGTCTCCCACTGAGCCTATCACGACGTGACACTACTTTGCTGGACCGTTTGTGCCTTGGAGTGGCGTTTTCAAATGCCTATTCATTTGGCATTGGAATGGCTCGCAGCCCGTTATGCGAAGTATGCGGATGCAGTGAAGCAGTCACGCACCTTCTCTGTGACTGCACTGACTTCTACTGCGAAAGACCAATCCTCTCAATAGCTCTAGGACAGCTGGACGACTGCCCCCTGACAGAGGACAAAATTCTGGAGTCCTGGCCTACCCGATCTGCATCACAAGGTGCTCTGAGGGCGTTGTTGCGGTTGCTGGAAGCAACCGGACTTAGAGACAAAATGTGACTGTTCGCGGGCAACGTTACTTTCTATAGTGCTCGGTAGTGCTCCAGTCACTACATTTTTTTCATACTGTAACCAACTCTTCTCTGTAACTCTTTTACACCCTTTTTTTCCTTCCCCAGCATAGAGTAGCAAACCATTGTTTTTTTCTGGTTAACCTCCGTGTCTTCCTTTTATATATATCTCTCTCTTTCTTGGAAAGAATAATTTTTTTTGCTTGTTGCAAGGATTCATGACGTTGTTATTTGAATTAAAAAAAATAGACATTATGGTTTTCAGTTTCTTTTTTATTATTAAGTCTGTATTTTACAGGTCAGGTTTTAGGAGTATTATTATTATTTTAGGAGTAAAGTAGTGATACATAACTCGTAAATAACGTATGACAAATTTCTAAGCAGGGTGTGTGCACTTGAGCAGATGTTTCGACAGGTGGACTCGACTTGTCTTTTTCAAGACTCGAAAAAAAATTCTCCTTGTCAAAATGTCGCCTCTAGCACAAAAACCTTATTTACGAATTTCTCAACGCTAGCGTCCATCTTCCGCTTCCTGCTTTTCTTTTAGATTAACAAGTCGCATAGCTTCATTGTTTATTCAGTGTCTTGTACTTAAGTGTTCAGGTTGGTTGATTGAGGATGATGTTTAATGCTATGGGAGAGGCCATAGTCGAGTGCTTCGGGTGATTTCTACCAACCGAAGTTCTTTAACGTGCACTGAAATGGCACCACACTGTGAAAATAAGCATTTCACCGTCATCGAATGCGCAGGCAGCGGCTGTAATCGAGCCCGCGCCTTTAGGATCGCTTATCACTCTAAGCAGTGAGTAACCGCAGCGGGCTTTTAACGTTATGAAACATGATCTCGCTTTTTTCGAATGGCGGCTGGGAGGACGTACAGTTTTAATTAGCTCATTGAGGAGGACAGCTCGAACATTCTGCAAATACAAGTGGCCACCGCAGACAGTGGGGCCTAAATTGGAAGCCCCCGTTAACTAATTATAAAGCTCTCATGAGAAGTCGCACCGAGAAAGAAAACAAAAACAAATATGTTGTAACGGACAACCTTTTAAAACTTGCTGTTTACTTTATTATCTGCTTTATATTTTCAAACTTTAGCAAATAAAGGCTAAATGATTTAAAAGCTTTCGCCAGCGAGAAATTTAAGGTCAGATGTCATTGTGAAACCTGATCGTATAAAAATTATGCTGACGACAATGTAGATAAGGTAATTCCAATGTAATAAAAAAGACAAAGGAACCCGATCAGCTCAATCTAAAACAAAATGTAAGACCCACCGCTTGGTTTAGGCGACACTTAGGCGAGGTAATCTCTTAATCAAATACACGCAAAACACCACTCTTCGTTAGATAGGTGAAAAAAAAAGAACTGGAGGGAAATGCAGAATACATAAAAGTTATTTAGAAGAAAGCGCCTGCTATCGCCGAGGAAAGGTTTCCTAATTTTTGCTACATTTAAACTCAAAGGTTGCCAATGAACCGTTCTCCGTGTTCAGATTCGGAAAAAAATACCATGCCCACTGAACATTGCGCGTGGCCATGAAAATGCCGTTCATTAGGGTCGTCTTCGTTCATCAAAGTAGCACACAACGCGGTGATCTTAGGGTGGAAATTTCTACGAAGGGAATAATCAAGGCACGTGCGAGATCACAGATACGTAGAGTATATTAGCGCGGTCCGAGTTGCCCTACTTCAGCCTCATGCAGTAAAGCACGGGCTTAACGGGGGTAATATGCGTGAGGCGCGCGTCATGATCGTGGCGCGCGTGGCCGGCGAATCGAATTAAGCCGAGGCAATGACCAGATGGGAGCGCACTCCTTCGTTGAGATTTTGTTGCCAGGTAACGGCCGCAGTGTGCTCGCTGTGTGTGAGCATACGTTCATTCAGATACTTTTCATTGCTCGCGTCCCGGATTTCAACCCACGCTCCACTTCGAATCCAACGAGTGAAAGCTGAGTACAAGCCGAGACTCGTGCAAGTACGTCGCAAGTTTATGCGATTTACTCGAAAGGTCTAGTAGCCCGTTTTTCGGCTATAGACGGTGTGAGTTAAACGTTGAATTGGGTTCTTGTAATGAGGCATGTAGGCGAGTGAGATTTGCTGTTTGTTTGCTTGTGTTTTGGTTGTCATTGGTGCCTAAGTAACTAGCCAATTCACGAGTTTCGGGGCTCAAGAATGTCGCATTAATACGTTTGGGTTGATTAATTTACGCACTCGAAAGGAATCGAAAGTGCATCTCAGTGGCCGATGCATATAATGGGGTTAAACTATATCGTCAAACTTTGCCAGCTTTTCTAGTCTTGATTACACTGACACACGTTGCCTAAAGTGGGGTAGTGAACTGGACCGCTGTCACACAAGGCGATTTTATATATGAAAAAAAAAAACTTTTTTGAAAACCATGCAATCGCCATTGGGGTAACATGTTCGTAAAAAATTATGTGGTCGGCCCGGCAATCTCATCAAGTGCAACCGTGAGCAAGACCAAGATGATAAAAGCCGGCAGAGTTAGGTGAACCGCTTTCGGCCAACTATACAAGCAAAGGGCCCAGAAAATAAATCGAAAATGGGCGCAAACATGCCCGATGTTCTGGGTATGCGAAGGCTGGGTACTCTAATCCCAAATTTTCACATCTAGTAAAGTGAAATCACTACGAACGGATCCTGCAGCTTTGTTTAAGAATAACAAATTCTAGTTTATTTAGTGAGCGCAAGCGTCCATTCCAGCGTCAATAATAGACAGGGCGATAATATTTGTTGTCCACGGAGAGTCATTCAATTTTTCAATATGCATTATGTATCGGTTAATCTGTAAGGCACGAAGTGATGGCAGGCAATTGAAAGCTAAATATTCACAGTGCCACGTTTCATGCGCCGTATTCAGGCGTCGTACGTCAATGGAACGGGTTGTGGAAAGCATGTTGATAGTATCTTTAGTGTCCCTGCACGCTGCCGATATCGGAGAAAGGCGGAATCAGGATCAGCAAATGGGTTTTTTTTTACATTGAAGTGTAAATGCTGCGGCAATCTCGTAAAATGCTCACGTGTACGTGCTGGGGCATAATCGAAGTCCACTTGAAATGCAAAGTATGGTCGGCTGAGCAATGAGCCCTAAGCAGAGAGCTTGGGAGTGTCTGCTGAGGAGATAGGCTGGGGGAACTGTTCTGTGGGAAAGCGCAAATAGAATGGGGGGGGGGGGGGGAACAATCAATGTTTTCTTTCAGTATACGTGCTTCATTTAAGTGTTTGTTTAAGAGAAAACAGGCTGGTTATCATAATGGTTTGACCGTATTATCATTCTGTCAAGCGGCTTATATTCAAATGGTGCACTGTAGATATAGTATAGCTTGTCTTGGGCTCGCACTCGATGGGTGCATATAGCATGACGCTCTAAGGCTGACACGTGTTTTAGGGCTGTTTACGCTGTGAACGACCGTAGACCTATAACCAAGTCAGAATATATTGAAGAGTTATTTCGGTGATGGTGACTAAGTGTTGCGAGCAGATCGGGCGCGAGTAGGGGGCTACTGTCTTGGCTGCATCTGTTGTGTTGTTACAGCTATATAGATCGAATCTTTTGTAATAACAGATGGTTCGATTGGAAATGTGATAGAAAGGACGTCAGTGAGTGAGTGAGTGAGTGAGTGAGTGAGGGAGGGAGGGAGGGAGGGATGGAGTGAGGGAGACAGCCAGCCAGTGCTATTGCCTCTAGTCTATTGAGGAACGCATAACTTCATACACTCTGCGGTTCTGTTCAAGCTCAGCAGTCTCCTTTCTAGGGTTCTTTTTCTAATCAGACGGCAACTTCTTTTGAAAGAGTTGTTGCTCAAGAGCTTGATTAGGAAGAATCAATACGCCAAATTCCGTAAAACCCTAGCGACTTGAGTTTTTTTTTTCACGCATAAACGCGTGTCTTAGGCGCGACGGGACGGCCTGTCGGCGCAGAATCAATGGGACGGTAGTCAGAACGACAAAACTGTTGGCCCACTATTCGTTGGCAACACAGAGACGCATCTTCGTCTCAATGCAAGGCGCCTCACGCTGCAGTGTTTGCGCTTCAAGTGGAACAGCTTGTGATGCAAGAGTATTAGGCGCCCCTGAATCAGCGTCTAATCACTCCAAATGGCGGGCGGGTTCACGAGGGACACACTAACTACGACGGTGATGTCGCGGTGTCTCGGGGGGGCCCGTGTCACAGAGCGCAGTGTTCTATACTGGGTTAAAGGGGTGATCTACGACAAGCCTCTTTCCTTTCTTGCGCAGCGCTATTAAATGGAGAGAACGAAATCCATTCCTCTGGTTACCGTCTCGGGCACATCATTGCGGCATTGCCACGCACCGCTAGGCTCGCGCATGCAGACAGACGCACAGACAACGCCTTTCTGGGCGATAGTTTCGTGTGTAGAGAAGAGACAAGCAGAAGAGTGAGCCCGTGTTATATCATTGCCCCAAACGAAAGTAACACCGAAGTCTCGAAAGCAGAGGAGAACAAGAACGAACGCTTCACTTTCCTCGCCGCTCGGCCGTAACGCTCTGTACAGACTCCCTGTCTGTGCTCTCCCGAGGTCGCGCTTTCAGAGATCACTGCTTTCGCAATGGGGCGTCGAAATACAACATCGACAAGATCGCGAAACCCGCAATAAAGGGAAAGAAAAGAAAGGTCAATTGAGAACGAGCTAGAGGCCACGCCTGTCGCAACACGTGTCTGTTTGCTGGGCGCTGACCCTGAGAGTCCTCTTCAGCGAGGCCTCACGACGTTGCTGCTTTTTTTTTTTTTGCCTTAAAAGAACGCTCACAAATTATGCCGCGTGCCATTGAGAACCACGAGTGAAAGGGCTTGGGCGGCGATATACAGCCGGGGTGTTTATGCATCTTCGCGTTCATTCGACTGTTTCCATTCATTCTTAGGCATATAAATTTTTTTTATTCGATCAGCCGAAATTCACTGCGGGTATGGCAACGTGTGCTGCGTGGATGGCTCAGTTTATATTCCTCCCTGATTGTTCAAAGCAGAAAAAGCTGAGACTTCTTTCTTTCTTTCTTTCTTTCTTTCTTTCTTTCTTTCTTTCTTTCTTTCTTTCTTTCTTTCTTTCTTTCTTTCTTTCTTTCTTTCTTTCTTTCTTTCTTTCTTTCTTTCTTTCTTTCTTTCTTTCTTTCTTTCTTTCTTTCTTTCGTTCTTTCTTTCTTTCTTTCTTTCTTTCTTTCTTTTCTGCACAAGCGAGTGAGCGTAGTGGAGAGTGCTCGCAGGGACGCTATGCTACCTTGTGTCTATAGTTGTTCGTCGATCAGAAAGACTTTTTGAAAACATGTTGGCAGAAAGTAGTTACAAATTTTGTCTCATATCATTTCAAAGTGTATTGAAGCGCTGAATTTTATCTCTTATTTCTAGACCTTGAATATTATTTCTGAAAGAAAAGAAAAAAAAGCAAAAGGCCACCTACATGGAGATAAGCATATTTTTAATTTTTCTCATCCTCCTCCTTCTAAGCTTTAGTCTAACCGAAACTTCTCCTGTAATCAATGTGCTAGTATGTTTAACGCGATAACCTTTCAGACACTAAAATTTAATATGATGATTTCCAAGACGTATCACAAGAATAACAAAGGAAAAAAGAACTGGCCACTCGCAAAACTGTTATTCAATATTTTATCTTTTAATAAGCGGCTATAATTTTTTATTATCTGCTTTCTGTCTTTTTACATTGGCGATTTTATTGCATCTTGCATTTGCTGCGTTATGCATTGTTTGTTGCGAACACGCCATGGTGGTCTAGTGGTTACGATGATCGACTGGTGTGTCGCAGGTTCCGGGATCGAATTACAGCCACGGCAAAAATAATTTTGATGGTGGGGAAAGTGCTTGAGGGTCGTGTAACATACTTAGGTGAGAGTTAAAGGATGCCATGTGGACAAAATTTCAGGAGCCCTTCACCACGGCGTCTCATATGATGGTTTCGAGACGTTAGGCTTCAACCATTGTTGTGAATAATGGCTGCGGACTGACTACTGTTATTTTCCACGTAGCAATATTTTTGTTGGCGGCAAAATCAGCGATTGCAGACAGCTGAGTTTGGCAGCAGTCGTACGCTCAGATGTCTAATATATCAGATGCGCATGCAATAGCGACGAAGTTGAAAGCTGTTCTTTTGTATTCGTGTGCTGTGGGTGAAAAGGGTTTAAATCAAGTTTCATAAACTAATAAAGTATCATACAATATTCGTAATCCTGAAACGTTGTAATTTCTCGTTGAGCTGAGGGCTGAACGGGGACCATCAGATCCTTTCATTCGTTTACTTCTGCGCCGATTGAAAGCTTGGCGTGACTGTCACGGCCGGCTTCAGCGTCTGTTTTTTTGACACCATTGTTCGGGTGAGAATATTACATGTGACTCTGTATTCGTTTATCTTCAGAATTATTTATATATTTCTCTCAATATCGCATCGCACAACCTCTGAGAGCCATATTGCAGTTGCATCCCAACGCTGATTTCGTCACTGCGCAATAATTCAACCGCATCGTTGCATTTTGCTTGGCCCGCGAAAAGGTCTGTCATATTGTGGGTTGAGGCTACTCGCGGGAATCTGGCTTCGACGCGTTGTATTGTCAGAAAAAGCAGTTCAAGAAGTTGTGAAAAGGAAAGGGCCGCAGGTACGCAGTGCAACATGTGCATTATAATGCACTCGAAAATCTTCAGTGCAACTAACTGGCACACATATTATACAAACTAGTTAGTCACCACGGTTCATTGGTACCTTTTACTGAAAACCGTATCGTATTTTTCCGAAGGCATTAATTCAGTGTCTTTATTGCAGATGCGTTCACCATCACCCATCTAATTCGTTCAGGTTTGCGTAAATATAGTGAGAGAGAGAGAGAGGGAGAGAGAGAGCAAGGCAGTGCTAACGCCTGACAATAGTGGTTCCCGCTGCTAAACAAATTGTTTGTATGCTGGAAGTCCGAAGTTTGATGTCACTGGCGCACATTCCTGTTTGCTTGATAAACAACAACTGAGTGTCGCAAAAAATAATGATAAACATGTTCGTCGAGGAACGACAGCTTCGTATATCAGGCGTTTCCCATTGTGTAACAAGGTAAGCGAATAACGAGTGAATATATTGTTTTTTTTTTGCACCTTCTTTGCTCTGTGAGGCTCTGCCAAAGCATTAGGCCTAAGCAGTATAGGCTTGATTAAACCTCTTCATGTTTTCATAGCTAGCAGTATTGCTGCCTAAGTGGACAAGAAGACACTTGCGCGTAATGGGGAATGGCGTTCACAGCTCATTGCAGCAATAAATTTTCTTCTACCGAACCCAAAACAAAGCTTCGCTGCCCAAGAACAAGCCTTAGTATTGACAAAAAAAGAATAAAAAATAAAGCCAACGGTGACTTGGCTTTCGGAGCTTCTTGATGTCCTTGGGTATTTCGAGAGATGCTGCTTGTTGCCCAGGCCAGTTCTGCAGTCACTGATCGACAGCATCAGTAAACACACCTTTTAGTAAAAAAAAAAATCATTCTCAACTGCATGGCAACAAGATTTTCTTTTCTTTCTCTGTTTTTTTTTATTTCTGTCTTCACCCGTGTGTCGCTTATTCAGATTTGCAATGCGAGCCCTTCTTCCTGTAATACGTTTTGAAGCGACTCGATGCGCTTGTTGAGTAAGCAATTTCCCCGAAGCCAGATGGGATCCCATGGCAACGGAAGGAGTATTTTTATTATTCACCGTCTTTTTTGTCAGTTCACTCCGGTTGTCAACGACGCAGTTCGATAAAGTGGGTACGCAAGAATGGGGGTGTAAGTTACAAATGAGCCCTCACGTGAAAGACATGCGGCGATAAAAAAGATAACATATAAAACATTCATCAGCTGAAAGTCCAGCTTAAAAAATATTTTTTCCTGGATTGGCGTCGAAGTTTTAGTTATTATTCTGAAGTAGAGCAATGCAATAAATAGACTTCGTACGAGACATGTAGTGTTGCATTCGATTCAACATCGTGTCGACGCTGTTTTTGTTGTTGTGTGGTTCCTAATATGTGCATAGTTGCCAAAGCCAGATTTCATTTGCTACTTGACGTAAAAAAAAAACTTTACTTTACTAAAAGACCCTTGAATAGTTTTAACGATTTCGCACTAATAAATTGAGCCTACAGAGCGAGTCCTAGCACGCTTTCTGTCTACGTCGTTTCTTTCTCCTGCGTTCGTTGGTCGGTATGTGCGACATTCCCACCAAAATCTTAGGCATGCGCCTGCTCGTCCAGGCGGAAAGAAGTTGTAAAACAAACATTCAACATAAATGAGCGCGCGCACGCACGCACGCACTCACCCCCCCCCCCACACGCACGCACAAACATGCACGCACAAAGACACGCATGCGTGTGCGCATGCTCCGCACTTCCACTACTATACGTTCAACCCCCCCCCCCTTCTTTCTACCCAAACACCGTGCGGGCGCACTTCCCAACAAAAAACTGTTTGAATAGTCGCTAGACTGACTACACGTCAGTTTAGCTACTCATCAGGAACCACCTCAGGAACCACCTCAGGAACCACCTCAGGAACCATCTCATCAAGGAACCACCTCATGAAGGAACCACCTCATCGCGACCAACATTGATATTGGTCTTGATGAGGTGGTTCCTCGCCCGAACACCTCGCTCGAACTCCCCGTCACCACCCAGCCTCTCTACCAGTGAATCGACCACGCACATTTTACAGCTAAACAGTGACTGCGCGTGGTAAAATCGATTCCAGCTTCATTCTCTCCTGCCGCTAGACCTCTGACTCCTTCCTTTCCTTTCTCTTTCCCCACCCCAAGTGTAGGGTAGTCAACCGAGCCAAGCTTGGTTAACCTCCCTGCCCTTCCTCTCTATTTTCTCTCTCTCATCTTTATATGCCCCTTTCCGATTTCTAAAGCGTAGGGTAGCAAACCGGGCATGTGCCTGCTTAACCTCCCTGCCTTGTCTCTGGTTCTTTTTCGTTTCTTCTTGCATGGCAAATTACCATACGATACCTGGCATCCTGAAAAAAAAAAAAAGCTGATCTGTCGTCACCGGCTCTTAAGCAGCTCACACAACTTCTCTTGTATGAAGTGTACCAGGAATCCATACATATACACACTGACAGATCGGTTCTGCCGAACAGTTCAATCGAAGCAGTCATGATACCAATGCTGGTCACGACGAAAAAGTCCACGCAACAACATCAATGGCAGCAGAATCGGTAGCCGTTCGTAGCGCGTTACAATTCGTCAGAGTTCGTCCTATACACGCAAGTGGACTATTTTCTGCGACTAGAACGTGACACTACATACAGTCTCTACTGTCAGCCTTTGCGCGGTGGGCTACATGAGCAGCTGGTACTAGAGATAGCAGATGCTATACACCACCTACCTGAGAAAGCGTACCAAATTACATTTAAATAGTTACCCAGTCACCGCGGAATTATCGGCGATTAACGAGCCGCTCAAGCTACCCGCTTAGCTCACGCAGAAGACTATGAACTGCTACTACCGCTTTTTAGGACAGATGCTGCACGGAAGCTCCACTGGCTTGCTCGTCAACACACCATGTCACGATAGAATCAGCTGCACTTCAAGAATTACCGACTGAGCATGCCGATGCAGCTGCCCGATCAGCACACGAAGATGGTGAAGAAAAATCTATACCATTTTCAAGGACTGATGCTGCAATGACCATCCGAAAAATCGCTAATGCAGAATTAAAATCTCTGTGGAACACCGAGTGCTTACGGCACACGCGACTGCGTAGACTGGACACGTCTCGTCGACTCCGGCCTCCGTCTGGACTCTCTCGACTCGAGACAACGGTGCTTTGCCGACTATGGCTTGGTGTCGCCTTCACCAAAGCTTTCGCCTTCCGAATCGGCATGGAAGACAGTGCTGCTTGCGGTCATTGCGGCAGCGATGAAACTATAGAGCACGTTCTCTGTCACTGCCCTCGTTACAGCGTGCAAAGACGGCAACTAGCTGCTGCGTTAGCTAGCCTTGACGACAGACCTTTGTCTGAACAATCAGTGCTGGAAAGACGACATGATTTGTGTGCTCACAGAAAATCAGTGAAGGCCTTACTGAACTTTTTGCGTGGCAGCGGCCTATTGTATAGACTGTAGCACCCCCCTCCCCCCCTTTTTTTCTTTTTTTTTCGCGCGCGTCTATTTCCCTCTTCGCTTTCTTTCCAATCTTTCTTCCCCATTCCCCCTTCCCCTAGTGCAGGGTAGCAAACCGGATGCTCCATTTTCTGGTTAACCTCCCTGCCTTTCCCTCATTTTATTCTCTCTCTGTACTCGCTTGACCGTATTGTACGTTAAATCTTCAAGTTCAGTCGAGGCTTCACCGAGCAGATGCGACGCTTTTGTGTAGGCAGGGGTTGGGCGTTGCGTTTACCGACTCGTATACGCTCTCCCCGTTCGGATGGCCGACACCACAGCCTGTGACCACTGCGACAACGAAGAAACCATTCGACATGTCTTTTGTGACTGCCTACAGTATAGTGCACAGCGACTGTGCCTTCACAACGAGCTCAACCATTTGAATAAACCTCTGTAGGTGTAAATAGTTTTACACCATCGCCAGGATGAAACGTCACAAAAGAAGACCCTGCAAGCAATACAGTGCTTTTTGCGATCGACCGGCCTTTCTGAACTGTTGTAGCTAGTGCCTTTCCTGTGTGCGTTCTTGTGTTGTCCCGAGAACACGCGCGGTTTTTTTCCCCTTCTATTTTTATCTTTTTCTACAGCCTCTTTCTTGCCCCTATTTCTAAATTCCAGAGTTGGTTAGCAAACCGGATGCCAATATACTGTAAACCTCCCAGCCTTCCTCTTCTCTCACGCTGAGTCTGTTATGAACGAGTTCTTTCTTCTCTACTCGGAACCTACACACAAAGGCGAATGATCCTGCAAAGTAATAACTCACTCCAATATTTATTTAATTATTTTATTTATTTATTTATTAATTGATTGATACTGTTAGGCAAAGGCCGTTACAGGGTGGGGTAAAGAAATACACTTCACTTGTTGACACAAGCACTACAAAATGAAATCAAGAAAGACAACACAACATGGCAGTTTTTTACAGAGGACCAATCCAACAGGTAAGTTAAGACGATAGTTATAGAGCGAGAACAAAACGACGACACAGAGACAAGAAGGACACGAAAGACACGAGCGCTCGTGTCTTTCGTGTCCATCTTGGTTCTGTGTCGTCGTTTTGTTCTCGCGCTATAACTATCGTCATGTCATACCATCTAGCCCAAGCTGCCACACTTCTAAGGTAAGTTAAGGTTTACACAGTAGTAATCAATGATTGGCATGGTAGCATAACTTCATACAACACACTTGATGAAGGCTATATCATATACATCACAAACTTCAGCGTCATAGGAACTTTTCCTACCAAGGTAACGTGCAGGTATAGAAAAATACACAAAAAAGAGAACATCTTCAGGTAGAAGAGATAAGGTAACAATGTCTAAATATGTTTACCTAGAAGAGTAATATGCCATTACCGTCTTTTCAAATTCCTCTGTAGAATTAATTTGAGTTATGCTATGGGGTAGTGCGTTCCATTCTTCAATCGTTTTGGGGAAGAGGGAATATTTAAAGGTGTCAACCTTTGTAGGAATAGGCACAAACTAGTCCTCATGGCTAGATCTAACAACCCGTGAAATACGTGACGATCTGTTTTCTATGAATCTGTAGGCGTTGAAGTTAAAATAGTTGTGTTTCATTAAGTGTATGAATTTTAATCTAGCCCCTTTTCGTCTCAATGAAAGCTCAGGCAATTTTAGTTTAGTCAGCATTTCGGTCGCTGAGTCTATGTACCTATATTTCGACATTATAAACCTTGCTGCATGCCTCTGTATTTTTTTCAATTTTGTTTACTTCGTTTTTTGTATGTGGATCCCATATTATGCTTCCGTATTCTAGTGCGGGACGTATTAAAGCCAGGTATGCTGTTAGTTTAACATCTCGGGAAGCAAATTTCAACTTACGTCCAAGTGACCAGAGTTTAACCTCAGTGCAATATATAAGTCAGTATTATGCTTTTTCCAAAATAAGTCATCAAGTATCGTAATGCCTAAATACTTAAAGTGCCTAACTTGTGTCAATAGCTTTCCGTCTAATATGTAATTGAAAACTGACGCATTCTTGTTTTCCTAGTTATGCGTGCGTATACCGTTTTCTCTTGGTTTATTTTCATTTTCCATTGTGTGCACCAATCAACAATGGATTGCAGTGCTGAGGCTAACTCTAGGTGATCTTCATGAGAAGATATTTTAGAATATATTAGGCAATCGTCTGCAAACAGACGAACAGTAATTTTGCTACTAAGGCCACTTGTAATATTGTTTATATAACAGAGGAATAAAACAGGTCCTAATAATGATCCCTGGGGAACACCGTACATTACATTTAACATTCTCGATTTCTTTCCTTTCACCTCCACGTATTGTGTCCTATCAGCTAAATATAATTCAATCCACGTAATTATATTTAAGTTTACTCCAAGATCAAGTAATTTACTAATTAAATATGAGTGGGAAACGCGATCAAAGGCTTTCGATAAGTCTAAGCAAATTCTGTCTATTTGACCTGTTTCATTAATTATTTCAGCGAAATCGTGCACTGTTTCAGCAAGTTGGGTGATTGTGGATAAGCGTCTCCTAAATCCATGCTAGTTAGGATTTAACCTGTTTGAGCTTTAGAGAAAACTAAACAAGCTTTTTGACAATATATGCTCGAATATTTTACACCATGCGCATGTAATGGATATTGGCGTGTAATTTTGTACTTTAAGTTTATCACCTGTTTTGTGAACTGGTACGACTCGCGCTATTAGCCAATCATGTGGTAATTTATGCTGCTCAAGAGACGCATTAAAAATTACCAGTAAATATTTAGCCACCCATTCCGAATATCTTCTCAGGAATTCATTAGGAATGCCATCCGGGCCAGCAGACGTTTTAGTAACAAGGTTTAACAGGAGAGAAAGTACGCCTTCTTCAGATAACACAACGTCTAGCATGTCTGAATGCGCTTTATCCATTTTAGCACTTATCGCTGTAGGCAAAGGTGTGGAAGGGTCGAAAAGAGAGTTGAAAAATTCATTGTATTTATCAGCAATTCTAGTGGGATCAGTAATTATACATCCATTATTTGTAATATAGGTCACATTCTCCCGAGATGGAGCAAGTTGATGCCAAAATCGCTGTGGCGATTCTTTCATAAACTTTGACAAAGTGTGGGAATGGTAATACTCATTTGCGATAGTTTTTACTTGAGAGTAATTGAAAGATTATGGATCTCATTACGATCTTGGTTTTTTATTTTCTTTCTACGTTTTAATTTCTTTTTTAACTGTATTATTTCTCGATTATGAGCCAAAGGGTCTGATAACGTGTCCGAAATGTGTGCGCATTAATTTGATTACTTTAGCTAAAGGTATTACGAGGGTTCAACGTGAGATAACAGCCTTAAGTGCGGGAATAACCAGCACAATCGAACGTTGGAGTGAAACAGCTAGATAGGTGTATTGATTTTGTAAACAGTATGCGGAGTTTTAGTAAGACAGTTGCTTAAACAGATAGGTAGATGTTGAGTAAGTGTGGAATAAAGTAATTAGTCAGTATTTGGTTATCGCTAATGTGCCATACAAAAATACCGAAGAATGGAAGAACTCGAGGAATATACAGCTGAAGCTGAATAGAAAAGCAAGAAATACATTGAGAGCATGTCCACCGTGGTGGCTTGGCGGCTAGGTGTTATGCCGCTAAACTTGAGAGTGCTATTTCTACCTCCCGCCAAGGCAGCCACATTTCAATGGGAAGGAAACGCAATAAACAAACACTCATGCACTTACATTCAAATGCAGATTTTAGAAGCACCAAGGTGCCAAAATCAATCTTGTGTTCCCCCAACGGAATGTTAAGGTCACCCCGTTGACACTTGAAATGCCAGATTTTTTGTATCATATTGCATTTGCGAAACATACTGTGGGCAATATTCTTCATTAGAAAGAGCCCCTCCCGTGTTTTAAGAAGTGTCCGCAGTAAAACAAGTTTTGCGAAGTCCTAGGCCGTCACTCTTTTTCTGACTGGTGGAATAGACGGGACATTATGGTTATCCCAACCTAATTACACAAGTTATGTCCATAGAAAAAGAAGTTGGTAACAAACATATTCAGGCTTCTCAATTACAGATTCACCATATTTCCGGCTCTTAATAAACACGTTACTGCATTACGCGTAGGTTAGACCGGCTCTTGAAGCACGTGTACGGCAGAGCAGCTCAAAACACTGTACAGTCACTGATATTCAAATCTAAACCATATAGCTTGCTCCGAAGTTGTGGTCGACTAAACTTTAGGTATATACAAAATCGTGAACGATGGTGGACGTGAAAAAACTGCGCTCTTCGGGAGAAGCGTCCACACAGAGACGAAGACAAGTTCTGCTATTGGACCTGTCTTAGTCACTTTTCCCGGTCACCGCTGGCCACTCACTTCCGATTCACAGATGTCCAGTTATTTATCTTCTTTATTGAGAATACAAATGGACTGTCCGCTCCATCAGTGGTCGTACGAGTGTGGAATTTCCAATGAGCCGCAAACGAAATCCAATGCTGGTCACGCCTGGCAAGCTTATGCGAAGCACGATCGGAGAAAAGCGTAATGCCGTTCTCTGGGGACACTTCTTTGGACTTGTATGAATCTTTCTGTTTCTTGGTTCTTAGTCATGTCATAATTTTAAACGGAAGGCTCAGTTCGTGATTAGCCTGAGTGATCACACGTGTATTCTCTTTCGGCTGGCTTACTCTTATGAGCATGGAATAGCGCAAATGCGTTACATAAAATTCTGAATTGCTTATGCGGGAGCTATTTTCGCTGAAGCGTAAAAAATGCCGGATGGCTTTTGTAAGAAAAAAGCATGCATTGCGTATCTGTGGTTAATTGGAAATGTTGTCACGTGGTAGTAACGAGCCTATAGCACAAAAATCAATTGTCAACGTGGCGATGACGACGTACACTTAGGGAAATGGGCTGTTGATTATTCTTCTTTTCAGAAAACAATTACTATGATGTCACGAGAGATCCGCTATAGACTGATACAGCAGTGTCATAATTGCAGGTTTGTATGGCGCTTATTCGCTAGCGAAAAAAGTTGACGAGATATTAGGGCGTTTTTGCAAAATTTGTGCGTGGCGTTTGACGTGCACTTCAGCAGAAAGTGTGCTTAAGTCGGGAAGTATCTATTCGAAACACTCAATAATTTATAACACTTCTTTGGGGAATCAAGCAATGTTGAGGTTTTTATTTTGGTCTTACTTATTTTGTAAGTTATTTTAACGTTTCGGAACATAATGCACCACTTGGTAGAACAATAAGCATAACTCTTTACTGATCCTGCACTCGTATTCTTTATGATGACTGAGTTAGACAAAAAGGCATGTTTACTCAACTAATCAGTTATGCATTCGTGACGGTATCGTACTCCAAGCGCATCATAAGTAGAAACAAATTCTTCATCATTGGTAACTCACAGAAGCGCTTGAAACAGATGACAACGACGATAGTAACAACAACAACGATAACAAGAACAGCAGTAGGAAGAAGAAGAGCAATAATAACAGTAACATTCGTAATGACAGCAGTGACCACGACGACGGTGTAAATCGATATTAATATAAAGCTTGGTTGTGCCAGGCAGATAAATGAAAAATATAATGCCCACAATGTCCGACAAAAGCCCCTGCTCATCGTACACACTAGTGCATAACCTGATGCCTACACAAATGAAAGGGTGTGGTGCGCTGAAATGTGAGCCGATGGAGTGCGCAGAGAAGCGAATGTACACTGTGCTTCGTTTTTTTTTCTCGCTGCTTCTAATTTTGTCCCATGCTCCTGCAGTCACGCTTTTCTGGTTGAAACAGTAATTGCGGAAGCCTTTCGGTGGTTTATGCCGCGCCTCTGGGGTGCTTTGCTCGCAGGGCGTGGCTACCTCCCCGCTATGAGCATATGGTGGGCAAGTTATGTGCAGCGCTGGAATAATAGCCGAACACTCAGATTACCTTAATGACACTCCCTTGCACTGTGGAGCGTTTCGTGGCAGCATTTAGCGTGCTTGTGTATTATTATATAAAACATATTTAGACGAAAACGGGAAGCTATAAATAGACGTTAGGAGTGTGTACCGGATCGTGAACGACTGAAACAGGGCGTCAATTTTCAGGGAAGTGCCATTGTTGCAAAAAAACTAAGCTGCTTCGTTAATCTTCATCATATACTAGCTGCGGAAGAAAATGAAATTAGAGCTCTGCAATATTGCAGCTAAGCAGTTATATACCATGGATAACTTTCATAAAATGTTTTTCGGGAATAATTGTTGATTAGGGCAAAATGCAGCCAATCCTGGTCCCGGGCATAGTATTAGTGAAAGCCACCTTGGATTTCAGAAATGACACTTAGCAACACGCAGCACTGTCAGTTTGGACAGCACTGTCAGTTTGGAGCACTGTCAGCACTGTCAGCACTGTCAGCACTGTCAGTTTGGAGTTTGATGGCGATAGCCTTGGCGGCGCGCTCCCCGGGCGTGCGGACAATACTCAGTGACAGCAAGACGGCCATCCGTAGCTTCTCGCGCGGAGCCGTGTGCGGGGCGGCTGCTAGGGCGTTGGCAAGCGACGAGTCCAAGTCGAGGCTGACGCTAAAATGGTTCCCGGCTCACATGGGTAGGGACCTGATACCAGGATCTCCGAATCGCAACGAGGAGGCGGATGCCGCGGCCCGTGGTCTCGCCACGTGCCGGACCGCGGCCGCGCCCGCCTCCGAAGACACGACGGCGACCGAAGAAGAAGGCGAGGAGCAGCTGCTCGATTACGGCGACATCCTCGCGTGGTACAGGGAGCAACGGCGTGGCTTCCCGCCTCCGCACAGGGATCTTACCCGGTGGGAGGCGGTGAGGTTGCGCCAGCTCCAAACCGAGACTGTGCTGACCCCATCGCTAGCGCGACACGTGTGCCCCGAACTCTACGTGAGTGAAATGTGCAGTGTGTGCGCGAGCGCGAGAGCCACCCTGGCTCACATACTCTGGGGATGTGACGCAGACAGCGCGGACGGTCCGGTGTTACCGCCGCAAGTAGAACAGCGTGTGGGGTCTACGGACCCAGAAGACCAGCGAAGGGCCGTCCGGCAGCTCGAGGTCGCACTGGCGCTGCAAAGGCGAAAGGGGGACACCCCCAGTAACCCGAGCGGCGACGGGGCACGAAGGCCTTGAGGTCTAGGCCCGCGTGACATTAGGACTTCTAGTGTAACGTGAGATAGGGTGAACCCCACGCCCTGCGCGGCCGGAGGGAATCCCGCATGCTGGAACCCAATAAAGTTTATTCTCTCTCTCTCTCAGTTTGGACACACATTTATTCGCATTAACTAGAAACCCAACGTATATCGAAGAGTCCAACACAACGCAAATACAGTTGTGTTCGAAATAAAAAGGACAACAGTACGCTCAAGCGACCTTCCATTTTCGACGATTTTTGATCTCTCAAAGCCTTCATTTACTTCTGAAGTTCTTTTGATTGCTTGTATAGCCCACAGGTCAGCGAACGCGCTCATGAGTTGACTCACCCGGACTTACTCAGACTCAGATCGAGCCGTGAGTCTGAGCCTGAGTGAGCCAGGTGAGTAATAATTCCCCCCTACCCCCCGCTTCATACTTCCATTACCACTTCATGGGTACACATATAAACCAACTTCGTCGTATACGTTGCTCAAAACTAGAATGATGAGTTCGCGTTCGCGTCAGACTTGGCATAATCTAGCATTCAATTATAACTGGCCATTTTAGAAGGCCTGTCTTGCATCACACCAGCGCGTTTCAAAACAATATCGGGAATTCAGTGTGTCGCTATAAATAAACAATTGATTGATTGATATGTGGGATTTAACGTCCCAAAACCACTATATGATTATGAGAGACGCCGTAGTGGAGGGCTCCGGAAATTTAGCCCACCTGGGGTTCTTTAACGTGCACCCAAATCTGAGCACACGGGCCTACAACATTTATAGATAAACAATTGTGACAGGCTGTTAAATAATGTATTCTGCATTTCGCTCGCCAAACCAGCAATCTGGTGGTGCACAAGCATAGCTGAACTTTGACTAACTTTACTATATGCCTCAAACAAATGGTTTAAAGTTGCACGAGTAGAGCTCATTGCTATTAATATTCACAAGTTTTCCGAGTGCTGAACAAACAGGCATGTGCTCATCACAATAAGCGGACAAAAAGGACAAAAACACATAAAAACGCACGATACAAGCACTGTCCGTGACTTTCTTATTAAACAACTCTTGCAACATGGCAACAAAACAACCTTCCTTGTGAGGTACAAGGATCCGAAGGCCCTTATGTACGAACCAATTCACAAGTCCCCGGAAGTTCTGCCCGTGTGCTGGCTTCCCAACCCCTTTGCGGATAGCTAGTACGAACACTGATGCAATGCATGGTTAAAAGCCTCGGGAACCTGGCGGGAAACCTCGCGTACAAGGGCCCCTTCTTCAACTGAAAAGTAGGGCTCAAAGCTGAATTTCGAATCTAACCGAAAATGATACGATCGAAATGTTCTGGTACTTGAGTTGGTTGGTTGCGGAACTTCCTTGTGGTCCTGCAAGGCGCGCGTCAGCGCGCAGCCGGTGACTGCCACGTCGGAACCGTTAGGCCAAGCCTATCGGCCAAGCCTATCGGCCACTCCGCGGGCCTGCTGGACGGCCCAAAGTTGGTCGGCCAGGAGGGAGCTGCGTAGGGCAGCCTCCCACCTGGCCGATCTTGTGTCGGGGTTAGTGTACATTGCCTTGCACTCCCACAGCATGTGCGCCAGCGTGGATACATCACCACAGGCGGGGTACGGGGCAAGTGTCATTGGGGAACACGTCAGGATAAATAGCGTGAAGGGATCTCAGGTTAGGTAGGGTATGTGCCGGTCTGCAGTAGTCTGAGCGCAAGGACCTGTGTCCTATTAAGTTTTGGATGAGGGAGCGGATATAGTCCTCGTGCGAGGTAAGAATGTTTTGTTTTGTCGTTGTCTTCTAGAAAAATCACACGTCCTTCGCTGGTAGGTGACGGGTTTCGAAAGCAGCGTCGGTAGCACGGCTTTCCAAAGGAACTCGGTGAGATTATTTGTTGTCCTAGTCTATTCGAAAAATAGATGCCTTTGTTCTTGTATGTCACCTGTGGCACCACAGCGAACACGAAGGCACTCACGTAAGTGACGGCTTTGTCGCCACCATTGAGGCTACCGCAAACGTCACGTCCTCTTTGTTTCGAACCGCACCTTTCTTCAGTTGAGAAAGTGACCCTTGCAAGCGAGGTTTCTTGCGAGGATTTCCGAGGCGGGAAACGTGCATTGCATCAGAGAGTCGGTACTAGCTATCCGCAAAGGGGTTGAGAAGCCAGCACACGGGCAGGACTTGCGGAGACTTGTGGACTGGTTCGTAGATAAGGGCCTTCGGGTCCTGGTATACTCACAAGAAAGGGTGGTTTGTTGCCATGCCGCAGGAGTTGTTTAATAAGAAAGCCATGGACAGCGCTTGTGTCGTGCACTTTCTTGCGTTTTTCGTACCTTTTGTGCGCTAATCGTGATGAGTATGTTCCAACTGCTCGAATTCGCCACTTTACTTCAGTTCACCCATGTTCTCTCATTAGTTAAAAGCTCGTTAGCGCTTTAGAAACAACACATTTAGGTAGAATTTGACCCCCGCATGACAATGTTTGAGTTTTACTCTCGTCGAATCTGCTGGCTTCTTTATACTTTTTTGACCTGGTCTAACTCCATTTGTTCGCTATAAAAAGGAAGGAACGCGTCTCCTTTCAACGAGACAGGAAGTTACACTTCCTGCAACTCCGGAACTTTGCTCAGATCCTTAGTTAGGCTTCCATCAGACGTGGACTCTGCAGCGTGTGACACTATACGAGCACACTAGAGCTACACAGTGGCGTTTAGTGTACTACGTCTTTGTAGGGCCGCATATAAAAACCAGACACCGCGCCGCTTTACTTTCCTTCGTGTACAGTGCAAGCAACTAAACAGCCAGCCCGGGCGATGGTGTGGGAACTCTCGTTGCTTCTAGCTCGTTCGCCCGCAGGCAGTGAAGGTAAAAGTACCCTACAGTTTCTTTCTTTCCAGGTTACGCATAAAAGATGAGTGGGTGTGGCAATAGATGAAGGTACAGAGTTTAGGAAAGAGGGCGTATATTTGCGAACCGTAGACGGTACGTGGCAACGTGTTGGCTGTTTGCGAGTAGCTTTAAATATGGGCCAGTCAACTCTCGCGCAACACTAGGCTTAAATGATCCCGTGTATGAATTAAGGTTGCTTTTGGGCTCTCATACTGTGCTTCCATTTCAGTTTATTTGAATATCCGCGTCGTGCAAAAAGATCGGATATGAATAGGTTCAGACCGGTAGTGGAAGGTTAGCTTTAAGATATGAATAAACAGCAAGTAGATTAGAGAATTTGTCAGCCAAAGTAAGTTTCTACAAACTTGTGGTAAGCAATAAGTGCTTCAAAAAGAAAAGGAAAGAAAAAGCAGAACATGCATTTTGCTTCTGAAAGTAATTGTGTTAAATAGATTAAACAGGAAATGTGTAAAATGAAAGTGTGAATTAAAATCAAGTACCCCCCCCCCCCTCTGTCGCTCCCTTCCGTATGTCCAGTGACTCGCAGGATACAGAGTCCGTGCTCTGTCATCCCATCCGAATGTTGTCCACATCAACTTTTTCCTCCAATACTTTCTGCAAATGTTCCACTTTTGGCTTCTTGTATGTTACATTCAGTTATTCAAAGAGCTTTGAGATTTCGCCGCTGTGTCACTAATACCTTGAACAAGTTCAAACCTTTCGCAGAACGTTAGTAATGGTCAACACGAAAGCCACGCCACTAATGTATGCAGGTCCAGAAGTACGAACTGGGCACCCAGAGGGCGCTATAGGCGAAGGCGTCGGGAAAGGAGGCTCTCACTCATCCTATCGTGCGACCAATGGGCAAAAGAGATGACGTCTTGCAAAAAAAAAAAAAAAAAAAAGCTAGCGGGTCTTGGCTTACAACTGACCGGAATCGAGGTCCGGAGGCGGGCGTGAACCTTCGAGAGCCACTCGTTGCTCGCCTTTCTATCAGCGCGAACGCGTACGCCAGGGCTGAAAGGAAACCCCTCACGTGTCGGAAGACTACAACACTGAGTCGGATGAGGATCAGTGCTGCAGAGGTGGCGGCAGCCTAAAGCACGGAACGAGATTTTCGCCCGGGGATACGCGACAATCTATACGTCGCTCTTGATTATCTCTCCACCGGCGAGCTCTGTCAACATCCGCGACGGCGGGTGAAATCACCGTGTGTGTAGTGTTCTTTTGTCCGTATTCGCCAGCGCTTCGTACACACACTGTCCTCGCTTCTGCCACGCACCGATTGCTCGTGACAGGTAGAGGAGTAGAGGAGGGCGTAGTAACCTTTGAACCCACCCATGTACCCTTATCCGCCCACCATGCAACGTCTCTCTCCAACCATACACCGACTGGCAAACATGGCTGACGCTGAACCGAGTACGTTCATAGTTCGAAAAAAAGGAAGTCACAGAAGGAAACTATGGATTCTCGAGAGAATAGGCACCTATAGGAATGAGGAGAGAGCCGTATTCCGCGTTTTCTTGACTTTCTCATTTCCGTTGCGCACGCTTTCAGTGTTGTCGCACGGGCACCCGAGAGTCGACGGCTCGGTAACCTACTCTGGTTCGTTTCACTGCCCTTTCTCTGTACTTTAGCCTCTCGTAGCCGACACCAATTACACTTCGCAGTCTCACCGCAGGCACGATTTTTTCGCGCCTATCTGTCTGTCCCTCTTTCGCGATAAACGAAGAGAGTGACACGCAAGCCCACGTCACACGTAGAAGGAGAAGAGCTGTTCGCATTTCACAATGAAACGGACGGGAGTGCCGTGCACCTGCGCGAATCGAAGGAGATGCGCAACCTCCGCGGTGTGGTGCTTTTCTTTCCCGACTTTCGTTCATTCTATCGCCCTCTTCTGCCCGGGCGGCTTTGTGAGACAGTCACCGGTGCCGTTGCGGCATTTATTGGCTCGTGTACCGAGCAAAGGAGCACGGACAACGAGTACAGACTGAAAGATGCGAGAAGACAGTGGTGGGTTGGGATAAGCGACGTGCCAGCTGGTGCCTGCTTGGGGATAGGAAGTGAATAAAGGTGCAAGCAGGACAAAACGAGGGAGGAAAGAAAGAATGAAATAGAGAGAGCAAAATGACTTCTAGGAGGGATCGTCTTGGCTGTCCGGCTTGGCTGTCCGGCTTCTATATAAACACTTGCGCTTGCGTCTTTTGCTTCCAGTGGTCACGCTGTGTTGATGATTTCTCGGTTTCCGTGGAGATTTGTCGCTAGCTGCACATTCTGATGAGTGGAGCTACGCTGGCTCTCACTTTTTCTGTATCTTATCTCTCCATTCGGTGTCTCTCATAAGGAGCTGCTGGGAGCAAGTACAGGTATTTATCCAGTTTACATGCACTTTTTGTGTGTGTGTGACACATGAAGCTTCACGCATACAGCGTGTTGAGAAACAATCGATCAGTGATTTTTTTAAGGCTAAGCTGAAATTCCGACAACCTTCTAAGAAACGCTGCGTGTCCTTTTGGTGGTTTATATAACAACAAGTCATAGATTACAGGATTGTGTTTCGTTGGCTTTCAAACCGAATGAGAAAGTATAAAAGAAACCAGAAGGAGGAGATGCAGTCGACTGGCTGTCTTGAGAGAGGTACGTTTGGCGGCTGAATCAAGAATATAAACTTGCTCTTCAGCAGCAGGTTACGTTCCATTTAGGCGAGCGATAATGAAAACGCTCGCAAAGAAATGTGAAAATATTTTTTTAAGGGTAATAACAAAAATGTACTTGTTATGCGTAGATTTTGTTGGTAACACTTGCACTGAACCGATGTCCATGCTGAGCTCGCATCTATTGTGAATTCATTGAAAATGCGGCAGTCTACGAGCGTTTTACTTTCCGCAAGTCGACAGTAACCGAGGCAAGGCACGCATTCAAAAGGTTAACGCTCCACGTTCTGCTCGTTTTAACGGCACATTGGAAAGCGACAGACCATCGAAGTGAGATACGAGTTATAACGACGATTATTTGCGCATTTACTTAAAATGTTTGCGTACCCTAAGTTAGCAGCACCTACTTGATTCTTTGAAAAAAAAAAAAACGTTATGGTTAACACGTGTAGGAAGAAACTGCTTGGTTTCCAGACAGGCCATTAAAACGCAGGCTACCATGTTCATGCGTTTTAATGCGTCTATTGTCAGAGAAGGAGCAGACATACTGAAATAGACTTTAAGAATGACAAAACGCCGCTGAATTAATAGTCTGCTAAAGCATATGTATATGCATTGTTGCGAGTACCTTCTGTGGGTCGTAATATAGGTCTTTAATGTCCTCAACGAAATATTAAAAAGTAACACGAAGAATACTTTTAAGCTGAGAATGGGGAGAAGCTAATGACAGTTCTGCCATAGTGTGCCATCGTGTGTGATCTTTATGGGAGATTTAATATTAGTCGGCTAAGTTTGACGTGCCGTCGCAGAACATTCACCGTTTAGCGTGAGAAAGTCCGCCCATTTCGTCACGGTGTGTACTTTACTTGCTACCATTTGTATGCAAGTGTGCACCTGCGGTCGGGAATGTTCAACTTTACGGATGCGCCAGCAATATTCGAAGCGAAATACTGAACAAGGGTGTCTATGCAGGCTAGTTGGTATTTCACTTTTCTTTAACCCCCCCCCCCCCCTTCCCCAGTGCAGGGTAGCCTATCGGGGCTCAGCCCTGGTTAACCTTCCCGCCTTTCTCCGTATTTTCTCCATTTCTCTCCCATTGCAATAATTGAGTGTAGCGCCGCGTACAAAATTGTAAGCTTAGTTGCGAGTGCGACTCTTTCTTGTCAACCACTTCTTCTTACAATATTGTACGCGGTGCTACACTCAGTTATTGCATCGAAGTGAAACCCTCACCGACTAGCTACACATTTCACTGTAGTGGCCGCCAGTTTACACACATATTGGCGATGTTTTCGGCTATTAACCAGACATTACCATAGTCAATGTAACTTTGAAGTGTCACTACAGGCTTCTTCGTTACTTTCATACGTCCTTTCTCTTTTCTATGTACAGGGTTGCTAACTGGAGATCTGCAAACTTTCCTGTCTTCTTTTTACCTTTCTCTCTATTTGCGTCATGAAAGAAAAAAAAAATAAATAAATAAAAAAAATAGTTATATTGTCTGTGAAAGGAAGTACGCTGCCCTAGAACACCAGCTAACATCTCTTAAACAACATGTAAATAAAAAAGCAAAAAGAAATAAGTCAACTTGTATAGGATGAATTGATAATATGGTTGGGGTCCTAGCTGGGTCCTAGCTGTGCGTGAATTTTACGCCATACAAGTTCTAAATAATTGTGCCCGATGGTAGTGGCCTCTTTAATGTGTTTGTTGATGTTGTTGTTGTTTACTACAAAGCGCGATTGTTCTCCAACAATAAACGGATTTCATTCTAACCACAAGTTTTTTTTTTCACGGTCGAACTCTAGTAGACTTAGTCCTCTTAGCACCAGCTCAGCCTAAGCGCAAAAGCATTGGGCGCGACTCAAAGCTGCAGCAGGTTAGGTTTTACCAACAAACAGGGAGCAATGGTGTGCTCAGTTTCGTTCTTAAACTACTGTTAAACTACGTAAGCTTGAGTCGGATCGAACGAGCTCTCTCTGCGGTCGCAGCTGCAACACGGGGTCTCAACGGTAAAACCGAAGGCTGCCGGCACCTGCTCGTGTAATAAGCTTTAGCGAAGATCGCGGTGTCATTGTAATCCGCCGGCTGATTCTTTAACCCAGCGTGAGTTTACCCATAAAAATCCCCAAAAAATGACATTATACTTCTATTTACTCGCAAGAAAAGTATTGAAAATGATGAAGATTGTTTACCCTCTTCGTAGCAAGCTTATTCGGGAACACAGTCGACAAACCGATTTTTATACGATGTTCAACTGTGCCGGCCGCAGAAATGCTCAGAATCTTGTGGTGAAACTTGATGCGCTCTTAGTGGAAACGATAGATACACAGTGAACGTACCGTGTAACTAATTTGTTTGTTTATACAAAGTTTATTTTGTGATACAACTTTTGTTTGTTTATACAAGCTTGCAAATTTTATAAAGTTTTGTTAATAAATGTTTGTTAATACGAGATGCAGCTTTTTGTCCGGTTTACTTTATTTGGAGCACTTCCTTCATTGCGGCTTGTTAAAAGGAGCAGTATATATCTTGATTGCGGTTACTTTAATCCCTGTTGAAGCTGGTATATGTGGCACTGTTGACTAAAAATGTCCATGTTTCTGCAGTCATTCATGCTCTTTACTTCGCTTTTTTGTTTTATAGTATTCTGGCTACAGTAATTGAACGTTGAGCCATGTAAAGTGGGGAAAAAAAGCGCGAATGCTTATATTTGAATGCGTGGAAATAAAAGACAACATATTAGCAAAATTCTAATTACGGAATACCCTTTAACATGCAATAGTTTTGGCATTTAAGCCAATTGATTTTTTTAAGTATTATCGCTCATTTTTATCAGTTATTCAGTAATCAAATTGAACTTTCGCTGGGCGAGAAAGGAACATGGTGAAATAAAACAAACAGTCGCCGAGAAGTATAGTGTCATAGTGTTCGTCTACTTGGGTATTGTATGCATAGCGTACTAACTATGGACTGAAATTATGGACAATGTATGCTCTATATTCGACACCTCGAATAACTAAGGAGTAGCCGGCGCCTTATTCATGGGCCAAGGTCTCCTTATAGACGTCAATAAAAAAAACATCTTGACGTTTTGGGATGCACACGAGTCCCTCAGTACTGATAAAGCAACCGCAGTAGCTCTTATCGTTGTATAAGATAGATGACATACTCATTGCATGCTCGACTGTTTATACAAGTTAACACATTCTTTTATTTGACAGCGCCTTTCGTTTCTTTTATGCTCTTCTTGTAAGAGAAATAAAGAAACAGAACACACTGCTGCCCAACTTTTATTTCTGCCCTTTAGGTTGCTGTCTACTGCTCAGTAACTAATTATTGCGTTTATCATTATGTTGTGTTTCTTCTTTTTTCTTCTAATAGCCATCCGATAGTTGGCACGCGAAATAGCGAAACTACCATACAGCGAGGATACCGCCATTTGTTTCCATCAAGACATCGCTCTTTTACCAACGCCGCTTTCCCCATTCATCCTAATGTGCGCACCTGCCGCTTCGCGCCATAGCCTCAGCGGCATCGGTCGATGGAGTTTTATGCCACCGCAAATGAGCTACCAACCTTTTTACTTTTCTTCCAACGAACGTACGATGAAGTTGCGTCAATACCTGTCTAGGAAACATTTCGCCCTGACAAGGACACTCGAAGTGATGGGGGGGGGGGGGATTGTGCGGGAGAGCTAAATTTTAATTAGCAGAGACCAATCTGGATAGATACTCTGGCACTACCAAATATAGGAACGAAGGAAGAGTGGGAGGTCCAGGCTGAACGGATACTTTAACCACGCTCGAAAGAGTGACCACTATTCGTTCCTAACAGGAGCTGGAAAAGCTTCACCGCCCAACAGAGGAGACAGGCGGCTCTGCCACGCGGGCAATGTCTGCGGGAGAGGTTGTTGAACCGCGGAGATCTCTACACCGGGTGGGGAACGCGCTGGGCGTTTCCGGTTGTCTGGGTTTCGACGAACGCCGGGCCAGGTCGAGACGGGGCGACGCCGCTGGGGCCTGACGGGAAAGATAGCAGGGACGGCGCTTAGCACACTACTTTCACTCGATCCTTTTTTTCCCTTCGATACCCATTCGCCTAAGGTTGCGTTTATGTCTTGTTTATCTCCCTAAGGCGCGTATTTGTCCCTCTCAAGCGTATCCTCTCTTGGAGCTCTTTCAAGACAACTATGCGTGATCGAGTGAGTCCGTAGAGCTAACAAATGGAGGAAATGCATTAAGCGCCGCCCCTCCAGGCGCCCCTTACTCTACAAGAAAACTTTCACCCAAGCCTTTCAATCTGTAAACAGAAAGAAATACGTAAGTGGTCTCCTTAGTCAAGCAGCCGTGCTGGGCCTTTATACCAAACAGCCGCACCGTTTATTCGCTCAGAGGTTCATTTATATTTATACTTCTCGCACTAAGACGGTGCTACTTAGCATATTCTTAGCTCAAAAGAACCGAGACTTTCCTTTGAATAATAGTCATCGCATTCAGATGCGTTGTATGCGTTGAATACTGCTTCGAAGTCAATTTTTTCCCTTAACGTTCTGCCCTTTTTAACTGATTAGACCTATATAAGCACGTCGTCTCTAAGGCTTTATTTGTGCCGGACGTAAAATCGCTGCTTTTCTGAGACACGGTGCTTTCCCATAGCCCAAAAGAAAAGATAAAAATATACTACCATTTTTCTAGGATGACTCCTTTTTAGATCTTTTCACCCGACGCGTTCGATATTTATAACGCAGAAATTTCAGCCCTCGCTTTCTCCGGCTCTGAAAGAACCGCCAGACCTGTTAATCTTTCGCGATGCACCATTCCTGCATATCCAACGGCTGGCCGTCAGTGGTCGCATTCAATGACCGCTTCTTCATTAAAGCCTTATCTTTCTCAATAGGCACAAAGAAAAGAAAATTCAAGCATAGAGATTTGCCGGCTGATGCTAACTAGTGGTAGGGGAACACTTTATTAGGATCACATTGCAGTAAATGTAAGCGAAGACGAGCTCCTGGAAACATAAGCACTTGAAATCAACTTACGGAAGTCGACGAGTCACTAGAAAAAAAAAAAAGGCAGGAAACAGAAAGGCGGAAGGTAGGAAGCGTAAGCAGGAAATCTTTCGGTTAAGAAAATATTAAGGACCTCAAATAAACTGAGGCTGAGGAGGAAATACCAAGCTAAGCTTTATCAGCTAAGCTTTATCTAGATAATACACGCCTGAAGTATATAGTTAGCCGTCTTGCGATGACGTGTGGACTTGGCACTTCACAAAGAACGCAAAGAACGCAAAGAAAAAGTACCATCTCCATGGAGTGAATAATGATGAGCGGGGCGAGGCGTCCGTGCTTCTGTCCATCCATCCGTCCGTCCACCCATTCGTTTTTGCTTCCGTCCGTCCGTGCGTCTACCTGTGCGTCCGTCCGTCCTTCCGTCCTTCCGTGCGTTCTCGCTTCCGTCCATCCATGCGTCCGTCTATCCTTTCGTGCGTCTGTCTGTCTGTCTGTCTGTCTGTCTGTCTGTCTGTCTGTCTGTCTGTCTGTCTGTCTGTCTGTCTGTCTGTCTGTCTGTCTGTCCGTCCGTCCGTCCGTCCGTCCGTCCGTCCGTCCGTCCGTCCGTCCGTCCGTCCGTCCGTCCTTCCTTCCTTCCGTCCACACCTTGTTGGTGAGACATTGAACTAGGTGGTTACGAACCACAATGAGCTAGGAGGGACAGACCCATGGCTTTTGGAGCTTCGCCCCTAAAATAGTCCGAGAAAAGAAGACGACAGTGACACCGCCTTGAACCTTCTGATAGCCATAACTGCAGCGCATAACCTTACTAAATCATCACATATCCTGGTCGTGGAGACTTATTCTGAACGCTCATGAATGACAATAAATCAGTGCACCGACCTTCCGGTCATTTTTTGACACAAGGACAAGGTTAAAAAATCTGGAAATCAATATGAAATCTAAAAGTCAATTTAACGTGAAGAGCATAGCACTTTGACAATTAAGTAAAAAAAAACGAAATAAATGAAGAAGAGAAAATAACGGACTTACAATTTCTTCCTCTTAACAAACGGGTGTTAGGAAAACGTAAACAGAACATCGAAAGTGCAGTCGGTCAGTTTAAACTTATTTAGGGTTTCTTTTCCACGTCCTTTTCAAAGCACAACGAGGAAGTAAGACACCCTGAGGTTGTCTTACAGAGATGTAGCATTAGAACAACTATAGCACCACTTCAAGGCGCCCTGCTTATGACTCCGCAGCTGCCGCCTCTCTGGTATCGAGCGGTGACAAGGAGGTACACTTAAAGCCTACGAGCGTGAGTATGAAGGTGCTGCTACGCTCGCTTGATTTGAAGCGACACGTGAAGAACGCGTCCGTCGAGCAGAGAACTGTTCACCCCACATCGAGATTTGTGCACACTTATGAGACGTGAGGAATTTGCTATGCACAAGTTTTAAAGTCAATGCCTATCTAACACCCGGCTGTTATTATTCCGAGGCAGTGGCCTGTTGATATCCGTAGTCATCTAAACATTCCAAGGACAAATCGAATGTCCAAACTTATTGACGTTTAAGTTCAAGTAACCAGATGAACGTACTTTTAGATGTCCTCCGAGGATTGTTGGAGTACGTTCACTCTTGTTATGTCAAGTTTAAGCTAAGCTAACCTTTTAGTGCGATATGAAAGCCTGAACAGTGTAGTTAGGTGTTCAGCAAGCACATATTTTGCGACAGCAGTTAGGAAAGAGGTCGAGATGTCAAAATCGGTGAAAGTTTTGCAACCAGCTAGCATTTCAACGCTGAGAGTATGAAAGACCACCTAAGGCTTTATGAAAAACACTGACGAGAGGAGAGACAGAAAGGGAAAATGAACGCGTGTATTTTAAGAGACGGCTCAGAAAATTGCGTCCTGGACAGCAAGGGAAGCTACTATATTTACTCGAATATAACAGAAGGTATGTAGTGTGTCCAGCGATTGCACATGACTGCCTGAGTACACCGTTGTCATTTGCACGTGTTTTGCTTGGCATTGGCACTACGTCCAATGGTCATCGAATGGCGCAGCAGGGGAATTGCCATGAACGAACGAGGCAATGACGTTTCACAGTTTTTCTCTCTTGGGGCTTTCTTGCCAGGGATACCCGAAAGGAAGGAAGTATGGGCGCAGAGAGACGTACCCCATGCCACCTATTCCTCGAGCTGAGTCGACGTTTTGCCCGGAGACACATCGGCTTAGTCCTTGTCATCTTTTGTTATACGCTGAACAGGGGCTCGAACAAAACATCGAACAGAGGAGCTTTCTTCCACGAAGGGAAAGCCAATGGTTGGTTAGTTGCTGTCGTCATTTGTGGACCGTCCTTGTCGACACACAGCGCCTCGTACTTACAACGCGCATTACGTGACCAGCATGTGAGAAGAATAGGTTTCTTTTATTCCCCATTGCCTAGGGTGTCCTGCTTACCCTCGGCAGGAGTCTGCAGACGCACCTCTGTAGGCAGTGTCTCGTTTGTATCTTCATCTACCGGCAACACTTCACTTCCTCTTATCATCTCAACAATACAGAACACAGGAAGGACCAGCGTGTGTTGCCTTGAAAAAAAAAAAAACAAATGCAGGGAGTATTGAGTCACTGGCGCGTAACTATAAGGCTGTTGTTGGACCGAATTCTGGACGCTGCATTTCATTTACGAGGAACGAAGCGTAGCGTGCTTGAAATGCGGAGGCCTCAAAGTCTAACTATCTACGCAGTGGAACTGAAAGCTGCAGACTGAATTTTAATATGGGTGAGCCGTATGGCTTGTTTGAGAGCTAAAAAATTCGTTTGGAAGGACGCAGCGTGACGGAAATAGCCGAAAAACGGAGTAAAATCCAGGTTCTTTGCGATGTTGAAGAAACCAACTATCACCATTTGGGGCCCGAGACGCACCACCCGAGGTGGTATAGCAAAGTGGGAGAAGAAAACGTGCTGACGCTATTCCAACAGCGGCGATTGACTTGCAGGTTTGAAGATGAAGCAGAAACGCTTGAGAAGATATATAGGCTGACGAAAATCTTTCTTTATAGACTGTACAAATTTTACAAAGCTACGAACATTAGAGTTGCAAAAAAAAAAACAGAAAAAACCCTTTGGAAATGAACCGACTTTTGTAGGGCGACCCTACGGGATTCGGCAGAGCTGACGGTGCTTAACACCTCGCACCCGGTTCAGAACACATGGCGGAACGTCGGGGCCTCTTCTTATCCCACCCTTACGCAACTCTCAGTGAATCGTGGCCTGTCTGTTCTCTGATAGGACAGTACGCATGGTCGATCGAGAACTCGCAACAAGGACGCCACCTTCGTGCACATGAAGGGCTGACGCCCTTCACCCCAAATAACACAACAACCAAAATGGAAATAAAACACAACTAGAAAAAGTCATAGAGACGTGGGCAAGCTCCATGGTGCGCAATTATCTTGACAGAGCAACACGTACTGGATATTGCGGCCATAGGATGACTTCCCTGTAACACGTCAACTTCTTGACGATGGGGCAATAATCTGTTTGTCCCCTGTGTGCTGTAAAAGGAACCACTCGCTGACCACCCGTGGTCCCTCTTACGAGCTCATTTGCGCGGGAGCAGTCGAAGAAATGCCAATTCTACAATAGGCACCCCAGGCGCCCACTTGTCGCGAGCCCGCCCGCTTCCGAGAGCTACCCCACCGGATTGGAACGAAATGTTCACGGCAATCATGTGGTTTCGCAATGCGCGCCACCGATTTGGCAGGCGTGCAAACAGTACACCGCCGTGCCATAAGCCGAAGCGATGCGAGGAGTCGCCGCGGTGCGCTGGGTCTGGGAAGAGGGGCATTGATGCGTCGGCTGTCAGTGCCATGAGGCAATTAAGGGGCCGTCACAATGACGTTTCTAATCCCTGCTTTCAAGGTGTGTGTCAATTTTTTTCCCCTGAGTTAACAGGAACTTCCAACGCTCGGCCACTTCTGGCACTGCAGAAATACGTGGGGTACCATGCTGGCGCCGCCCCGCCGTGGTGGTCTAGTGGCTAAGGTACTCGGCTGCTGACCCGCAGGTCGCAGGATCAAATCCCGGCTGCGGCGGCTGCATTTCCGATGGAGGCGGAAATGTTGTAGGCCCGTGTGCTCAGATTTGGGTGCACGTTAAAGAATCCCAGGTGGTCGAAATTTCCGGAGCCCTCCACTACGGCGTCTCTCATAATCATATGGTGCTTCTGGGACGTTAAACCCCAAATACCAATCAAATCATACCATGCTGGCACCAGACTGTATCTGCGTTCGACACTCGCTCGCTGGATTTCGTGCCGGCCGGTTGTGCCCCCGCGATCTCAGACGACAGCGCAGCTCTGGCCGACTGGCTCGCCCTACGCCATCTCCTGACGCCGACAAGAGCTCTCGCTGAGTGGTGCCCCGTCCTCGGATACATGCGACCGTGTCCATCTTTCATATCTCCTCCTTACTTCCGTATGTGGCTGTCCCTGCACCTCTCTCTCTTCCTGCTCCTCTTTGTATCTCTATACATTGAATTCCTCCCTATTCTTTTGTAATCTCTCCTTACCCCCATTCCCTGAGCAGAACTGGGGAGGCGTCCTCCGTTGAGATAGAGGCAGTTACAGAACTGCATTTATTTCTTCCTTTTCCCCCCTCAAAAGTCGCTTACGTGTATCTGTTTTCATGGCTAATCCGGTCGGGCAAGCTTCGACCGAGTGCAACTAAAGCAATTCTGCCTGCGAGCGGCTACACGCATCCCCAAACTTACGACACAAAGCAATTAAAAGCAAACCAAAATTGCCGCGCAACCAATTCTTACCACCGTCCTAGAGACGGAATCATCAATCGGAGAGGTATATAGCACTATATGAGCTTTAGAACAGGTTAATTTGAAGTAACAGGTACTGCAAATAAACATAGTTTGGAACAACTAACGAAAACAAAAACTTGAAGAACAATTGAGCTTCACCTTTAAGAGTGGAACGCGATAGCGCAATCAGGCCCCGTTCGCATCGCCTTCGAATGAGTAGCCTAGCTTCAGGTCTCGGTATGGAAACAAATGATTGTGCGCGAAGCATTGGCCGTTTCAATATACCCCAAAATGCCAATTAAAGTACAGTTGCTACGCGCCACTTACGACAAAATTCTTCCTTTTACGAATCAACTAAGGGCCCACCACACGTCCATAAGGCAACACGACAAACTAGCCAGCTGTTCACTTTGTTGATGCTTTTGATGTTGACGGTTATTAAATACTTCTGAGTGCTTGTAATGGGTGCGTGTTACAAACACCCACCCATTGCGAAATTTACATGTTTTGACGCTGAAACGATTCCACGCTTCCACCACGCAATCCTTCTGCAGTACGGCAACCACCTGTTTTTTTTTCATTGTTTCCTCTTCCAACACGCGAGCCCCGCAGGTCGAATTTTAAATGGCGCATATTTTAGTGCACTTGATAATCTAACAGAGATGACGCTACTTCGTTTGGGCTTTATTGTGACATGTTTCGTTCGCTTCCTTCCGGCTGCCATCGTCCACAAGGCACGCTAGACGGTGGACCCGAAATATTTTTATGGATGTACAAGTATGTGCTGTTGCTACAATGCTGATAGTGCAGGAAAGTATATTGTATGAGTTGTTAACGCTAAGAACAGCAGAAATGATGAGCTGTGCTTTCACTGAAGGTGACCAGCAGACCCTTACTGCATGGTGGTCAGCTCAGGTGACCACCTTGTATCATTGTAACTAAAATTACCATTTTTTTCATGCTAGGAAATAATTTTTTTTTTGCAAAAGAGTTCACCATTTCTTCCATAAAAGTTTCCGCCAAAAACGGAGTTATGTACATGAAAAAGTTAAGGAGACTCCTTTCAGAACATGAAATTCATACGTTTTTTTTTCGAAACAGTTTCACGTCGTGTATATATGAAAACATCATTCGTAATAAATACCGTGCAAGAAAAAAAAATAAACACGGCTCTGTGGTAGAACCTCTGCCTGCTACACCGTCGGTCTTGGTTCGATTTTCGTATGAGCGGAAGTTTTTATTGTGCGTTTCATTTTCGCCTCTTTTAATTTTTCGGCCACAGAGACGACGATTTTGCGCTCACAACCAACGACACCGATACCAACACCACCACCGGAATTTCCGTCTGCTTCGGTGAAACTGCGGCTGGTGATTGGCTGCTGACCCAAAGGTCGTAGGTTCGATTCAGGCCCCAACGGTCGCAATTCGATGGAGTCGAAAATTCTGTAGGCCCATGTGCCCAGATTTCGGTGCACCTTCAAGAACCCCAGTTGGTCGAAAGTTTTGGAGTCCTCCACTACGGCGTCTCTCATAGTCATATGGTGGTTTCGGGACGTTAAACCCCGCATGTCAATCACTTCGTGGAGGCGAAATGGTAGAGGCCTGTGTATTGAGTGATGTCAGTTCACATTCAGGAACACCAGATGGTCAAGATTTCCGGTTCCCTTCACTGGAGTGTCTGTCATAATTATAGGTTGGTTTTGGGACGCAAAACCTGAGATATTATTTTATTATTATTGCACCAGAATTTCTCCGAAACGAGCTGTTTGATGCTACCACATCTATGAAGAATCTGGACATGAAGTGTATGTCAGTTCGCTGGCCATTACCAGTGCGCCCTGTTATTCCAGTTACCATGCAGCCTAGCACTTTGCATATATGGTCTATGCTTCTAGATATTCCATTCGCACGAACAGTAGCTACGATTCTCGGTGCTGAGGCTTATCAAGATTGATGCACTGAGATGTTACATGGTAATGACGTCATTGCGACTCGCCACTGATTGTGTTGGAATACCAAGTAACTAACTGAAACGGGACGTGAAGCTGAGTGAGCTGGTTGGTGTTGATTGTAAGAGACGTGGTAAGTCGGACGGTAGCATAATGCAGACACAGGACAGGTGTTGAAATCGTTGTGGTAGTATAAAATTGAAATGAAAATGGATTCGCAGATCCGTTTTCCGCATGACCCGTTTTCACCGGAAGTCGTGAGAAGATATTGTGACACTAGGATTGCGCGCACGGATGAATACGAGTAAGTTCAGCGTATTGGGGACAATAAATTGAAGATATATATAAACGCATTTCGTTCGAGGTGAATGGTACTTTGTCGTCACTGGCTTATCAGAAGCAATGCTTCAGGGCATGACATGAGATGACAAGAACTTTATTGAATAGCTCTTAGGAGGATGTTGAATGTAGCCCTAGGGCTCCCCATTAAGTTGGTGATTCCACCCAGGACGAAACCGGGAGGCGGTGACTCTCAGCGACGGCCCGGACACTCTGGACAGCCTGTAGTTGAAGAGTGATCTCCAAAATGCGAAGAGCTTCGTCTCACTTTATCTGATTGTGCATACAGGAGCCTACGCGGAACGGGCAAAGCCAGAGCATATGATCCAATGAGCAGCACTCGAGCCCGCATTTAGAGCAGGACATCGGAAAGCCAGGATCAATACAATTAAGTGTTCTCGGGTCGGGATACGTTCGCGTCGGCAATAACCTGAACGTGACCGACTGTGCCTTATTCAACTTGGGGCTAGATGGAGGAAAGGTCGTCCTGCTTAATCTGAAATGCGAGGTAATCTTGTGGAACGTGGATAACGGATAGAGTCGTTTTTTTTTGTGTGCGCTGCAGTAGTTTAGGGGTTACGGTGATAGGCTGCTGGCCCGAAGGTGATGGGTTCAGTCACGGCCAATAATAATAATAATAATAATAATAATAATAATAATAATAATAATAATAATAATAATAATAATAATAATAATAATAATAATAATAATAATAATAATAATAATAATAATAATAATAATAATAATAATAATAATAATAATAATAATAATAATAATAATAATAATAATAATAATTCCAGGGTCATTTGGTTCTCAGGAAATTAATTTTGAATGTGTTATTATTATTCTCTGCACTAGCCCACTTAAAAAAAAACAACGAAGCAAGTCCCAAGTCACCCGTTATCGTCACCCAAGATGGATGCATATTCGAAACGACAATATTTCAGCTGCTCTGCCGTTGCAGGCTGATTTCAAGGTGGCAGTCTATGTAGCAGTGTCGCTTACTTGCGAGAATCTCGACCAACGATCAATAAAAAAAATACAGCAGTTCTAGCCAAGGTTGCCGCATCCAGTGCTCGTTTGATATCGATTTCGCAAAGGGAAACGCAGAAATATTGGATTATAGATCGATCGTCGTTCAGCACAAGGACTGCTGGCTTAACCGAGTAATTTATCTGGGGGGTTTATCGACCGGGTGATTTACATTATGTCAGAAGCAAAGAAGCTTACAGTATAAGGTACCACTATCATCCGTTACCACCGAGGGACGCTTATAAAAGGTAACAATTGTACAAAAGTTATACCTCGAATAAAAACACACAGCCGATAGAGATACGGAGACCATGTACATTATATTTTCGCATCTTTTTGCCAGTATATATCCTTTTTTTCTATATGTGTAATACTGACCAGAGCTGAACAAACACTCCTCTACACTGATGACTTTTCGGGGCCTTGAGTCAATGTTTACGGTAAATGCGAACGTGGAAACAAATTACAATAACGGGTACAATGCCAGAGCGACGCAGGATTCTAATCAATCTCTGCAAGCAAAACACTTTTGCTTATCTAAGACGGGTACATTGTGCAGCCTCACGTTGGGGGTCTTGTTCTTCTTTCGTCGCATATCATTGAAACGAGGCGCCATTTCAACCCTTTTCCGGTAGCATCACCGATTACCTCCTTTGGTTCTCAATATCGGAACTCGAAATGGCAAATGCCTCCAAGAGAATGTGTATGAATAGCTCTGTGTATACGATAGGCAAAAGCGCTATGAATGCGCACAATGGTTTGGACACAGACAAGAAAGCAAAAAAAAAAAAAAAAAAGAGAGCCGGCCTCTTGTTTTCTGTGTGCCTAAGCCTGTAATGTGTTGGTCGTCGAAATACGCCCAACCATGCTACAGCTAATATAGCCACGTGGCTGGGCTCAATAGATCGTCTTTAGACGAACCGGTGCTCGCATTTAACTTTCCGCCATGCATTAAGATCGTTTTCAGTGCAGAGGAAGACCATTACTCGCCTATTTATTAATCACGTGACGCATCATCGCGTTTGCGCGCCATGCCTTCAATTAAGCAGCCTCAAATGGGTCGTAGCCGTTGATTTGTGGTGACTAATTTGTGCCTGCGCACTGCAGAGGGATTTTAGTGCATTCGTTACAGGTGTTTTCAGCATGGCTAGCACAGGCAGCAGCTGCGTGAGAAGGCTTTCTTGATGACTGCTATTCTTAGGCTTATGCCTCGTAAACAAGAACTTTTTTGTTATTCCAAAGGGCAACCATAGCAGGCAGCACCCGTGAAACGAACAGCTGGATTATTCCGCTTGACTGTAAAGGGCAGACTTTCGTTGCGAAACTAGTTTTTGTGAATGCCTTTTCTAAAGTAGAACCAGCTCCAGGAGCAGCTAAACGTACGTTAGCGTTGTTGTTTGCGAAGCCCACTTCGGAGCCCGTTCCACTGGTTATCATAACGATGCAGACCAGCTGGCAAGCTATTTGAAACCTCGTGACACGTACGTCGTTAAAATTCATAATGTGTTTGTAAAATGTGCATAAAGTTGTTGGATAGAGAAAGAAACAGAGAAAAGAGAAGGGGTAAATATCTCTATTCTTCCATGTTTTATTTCAATGGCGGCCCATTACACATTTTGCATGTTGTTCCATTTTCTCTTTTTTTTAGCTATATGCCTACGTCTTGTTCGTAGCTGCTTGTGGTGGTGCATATATTAGTGGTTAACCACAGAGCTGAATTTTAACCACAATTAACTAGCAATAAGGAATTAAACATATTGTCATGGGGTGTCCCAACCTTTCTTGTTGTTCATCATGGTTCGTAACAATGATATCCCCGTTAGAAAATGATGAGTTTTATTCGTGACCTCTTTTCCATAGGCCTCTCCAACGACAACAAGAAAAAAGAAACAGTACACAGACCAAGCCATGCGAAAAACAGCTCTTCCGATAAGCGAAGTGATCTCCATCGCTCTTGTCGAGTCCCCCCCCCCCCCTTTTTTTTTGCGTGTTCGTATTATGTCTGGCCGGGCGCTTCACTCACTGAAGCACCAACGTCTGAGTGCTGCCAAAATACCCAACCAAGCAACAAACGTCTTCACAGACACAGCAAGCCGCATTCACGGGAAGTCGCATTCACATACACAGGAAGCGAGGCTCTGTATACGCAGTTGAAGATCGAAACAAAAGATGGGGACAAATGCGACATAGACGCACTTGTGTTGGCCGCGGCCACGCGAGCCCAGCTGCGGCAGTCTCGAAGGAGCGCAGACTCGCTCATCTCCGAGGCCGGAATTTGCTGACGGAAACACTAATAGAGTGGGCGCGAAACCGAGCGACCCAGATCCAGTTTTCTATTTCTTGTTGCTTTTGCATTGTTCAACCAACTTTGTCGAAATGCAAGGCTTGCCTCGACGACCACCAGCATCGCCAATGCGCGCTGCTATGCAGATAGTGAGATATTTCTTTCTTTCTTTCTTTCTTCCTTCCTTTCTTTCTTTCTTTCTTTCTTTCTTTCTTTCTTTCTTTCTTTCTTTCTCTCTTTCTTTCTTTCTTTCTTTCTTTCTTTTTTTTTTCTTTCTTTCTTTCTTTCTTTCTTACTTCCTTTCTTTCTTTTTTTTCTTTCTTTCTCTCGTTCTTTCTTTCTTTCTTTCTCTCGTTCTTTCTTTCTTTCTTTCTTTCTTTCTTTCTTTCTTTCTTTCTTTCTTTCTTTCTTTCTTTCTTTCTTTCTTTCTTTCTTTCTTTCTTTCTTTTTTTTCTTTCTTTCTTTTGCTTACTCATTTCGCTGCTTTAGCTCCAGCCGCGTGAGAAAACGAGTTTGACTGAGTGGGTGTTTGTGGCGTTGCATATGAGATCTCGTCTCCGTTCCCTCGTGGCGCTGCTGATGGACAACAACAGCTAAAAAAAGAGTCGTGCACTTCCTACTAGACTTGGTATGCAGAGCAGTATTGGTCATAGTAGTAGATGTAGCGGTAATAGGGCCAGGGCAGACACTGAACACAACAACGGCGTTTCAAGCGTTCAGGGCGTCATCGCCCAGTGTGTTTTCCCCAAACTTCCTTCCGTGCCGGTGTCTTAGCGACTCTCCCGAGGTCACTTCTCGCCGCCGTGCGAAGAATGTAATCAGTCCGGACGGTGGCTCCTGCTGTTTATGCTGCTGCTGCTACTCCTTCTGTTGTCCTTGTTCGACTCTCGTTTAATGGCAGGTCGCTGGAGTGGGTCAAGCTTCGTTCGCAGAGTCTGGGAGTGCTTGCTGGGAAGCCTGGAAGGGTCATTTCTTTTCATTATAGACGGTGACAGCTCGGAAGGCGACTGCAAACTTTTCTTTTTCTCTGCCTTTCTTTGTTGTCTTGTACTTTGCTCCATCCTACGCTTACACAATGTCTGATTACTCGAGTTTGTACACATACAACGTATAAAAAAGCGATAGCTGCGATGCATCTTGTGTCTTACTGTTGTGCTCCACACCTCTAGTTCACGTTTGTATGGTCTAATAACACGTGGCGTCCGTCGCGAATTCAGCAAACCGAGAGCTGTATTTGGTACTGCTTCAGGTCTAAAAAACTGCATCTAGTTTGATAGCGACCTTCATGAATCTGGTGTTTACAATTATGGCTGGCTGGTCATTAAGTAAATCAGCAGTAACTATACCGAACTGTTTCACTTCTGTTTTGTCTTTAAGGAGCAGTAGTGTCACTTAGACATGTCCGTCACAAAAGTTAGGTTAGCTTCAAGGCCGGCGAAACTGTTTTGTCAGCTCATGTGAGCGACCTTAATAAAACCCTTAATATCTGCGAAAACAACAACAACAACAACAACAACAACAACAACAACAACAACAACAACAACAACAACAACAACAACAACAACAACAACAACGAACGACGACGATGACGACGACGAACAACAAAAAGAAAATGTCTCAGTAGTTGTACTTAGGCTGGGTTGCGAGATTAACTTCAGCACGTCATTACACGACGTAAATCAAACCGTTCACTGTATACGAACCCATTTTATACGCAACTGCGATTATTTTTATCATAACAAAAACCGGGTGATTCGTAGGGTGTTGTTGTTTCTTGTTTTGATGATCCGTGTATTACCTTGCAGCGCATCGCAAGCACGATGGCATACCAACTAGCCCCTATTGCCACCTTAGTTTTTTTTGTACTTTCTGTACACTTTCAATAAACACAATCTGAGGCTTCACATGTGCTTAAAAATATGTCACAAAGGCACGTATTTGTGACGTGAGCTCTTTGAACACTGGCTATCACGTAGAACCAAGATTTTAGACAAGTCACTAGATGGGTTACCTGCGTTTGAACATTTCTGCAATTCGTCATGAGACCATACGTTTGATATCTGCAACCAAGAAATAGCTATGGTTGTGTCATGACCAAACAAAAAATAAAGACATGAATAGTATGGCGATAACATCAAAAGCCCGATAACAAGCTATAGCTGTGTGCTCTCATTTAGTCTTACCTCCTCCAAAGCACAAGACCTTTCGATAAAATAAAAGCTCTAAAATATTCCATGTGGTTCGTCGCGTGTCTAAGAATAGCTGGTGTTATAAATCACACAAAAAAAATGCTCGCTAAGAACGGAGGTTACTAAAAAAAGAAACAAAGAAATACAAGAAATTGCGTATCCTGTTTCATCTTATCTCCATAGAGCCGCGTTGAGGTTTTCTCTTTGACGAAAAATCTGGTTAGCGTCACCCATTGTAAGAAGTTTCTTCTAGACTTTGAATCAATGAAGAAGGTAGAATGAGGTCCACAAATCTCCGCCGTTCCTGAGTTCGCCCACTTCAATGTTACGCTTTGTTTTGTTACCATCGTGAGTAATATTCTTTCCACTGCTATACTCCCACGCACGTCTTCCCTGTTTCCATTTTTCTGTGTACAGCCTGAGCTGAAAATATAATGTCGTTTCAGTTTTTCACTTCCGCACGCGGAACATACTCGCCTGAGCTTCTTTAAAGAGCTTTCCAGCCATCTGAATATACGTCGGCTAGGAATCACGGTCCCTTTCTTGCTTTTAGAAATACGCTTTGTTGGAGTTTATATCACCTCTTATTTTACAGCATAATGAAAAAAAAAAAACAGTCAATGATCAATGTCCTCATCGTCTTGTTAAGCCGGGACCACAGTCTTCTGTGGTAGATGATTCACCATGAAGAGGAGGTACACTGCTATATTACTAGGAGAAGGTACATTCGGCTACCGCATAGAGTTTCTTAATATACACTAGAGGGAACTCTGGTGCTAGTGTCTATGGGAGCTGCAACACACGGCGCTTCAGCGATCATGGGAATGATGGGTAGTACACACATTTGTCTAATTTTCGTACTTCTGGCCTGCTTTTGGCTTCATGTGTGTTCATGTGGCTTGGAACTGTTTTCTTACGAAACAAGTATTGGCAAATGTTCAGCAGTTGCGCTTCATCACCTTATTATTTTAAACTTACCATTCCAAATCGGATCACGAAATTCAAAAGAGTTGAATTTTTCTTCCAAACCAAAACCAAAACACAGAAATAAACGAAGCCGCAAGTACGACTCGCCGCCCACAAGTACGAAGACTAGGCGAATGTGTGTACTACCCATCATTCCCATGGTCGCTGAACAATCGCAGCGCCAGAGTCCCCTCTAGTTAATTTTAGGAAACTCTATGGGCTACCGTTCTAACGACCTATATATATGTTTAGATTGGTAACGAAGATGTAGGTTAGGTTTTACGTGTGCTACCAGTTGACGCGAGACACGCAAAACGCGCATAAACTCGGCACTAGTATTACAGACAGAAGTCCTTAATCTGTGTCAATCTTGTGATGTATTTTCGTTGGGATCATGCTCCGCTTTCGCTCCCCTTTTGAGAACCTTAAGCTTCCGCCTTGTTTCCGGCAGCAAGATGCAGTAAGGAGGCAGCGAAAAGAGGACGGAGCTGGCGCATTCACGGAGGTCTCAACTTGAAGGCATGCAAGAACAATCGTCGACAGAAGAGAGGTCTGCCCCACGCATCAGGATGAAAACGATTGCTAGTGGCGTCCAGTGGGCCAGCTATGTGGGACAGAAAAGTGCCGACCTGTGTTTGAGCGTGAGCGATGCCGAGGGCCACGTTCGACCTATTTCTTGTTCTCTACACAAGAATAAAACAAAGCCGTTCAATCAGGTCGAATACGTAACAGGCTAAAGCCTTAGGATGACCTAGAAACTGGCCTAGGCCACACTTTCTCTAGGAATAAGTATAATTTGATGAAAAAAAAAAACTACCGCTATTTTTTCGAAATAATGATTATGAGGTTAGATGCCTTACAAAAGTTGAGAACAGCCGAAAAAGTTTTCCTGGAATCGGTAATTTGATGTAAAACATTGATGCTTTTTAGAAAAAATACAGCACACATTCTGATAACGGAATAATATTCCAACGTGATATAAAAAACGAAAAAAAACAAGGGGAGAGCAGGTCGCATAACTATATAATCTAAACAACTAAATAACAACCTGTTAGTTCGGTTACAGCGTGTAAGAAAATATAATATGTACAATTACTCTGGATATTATATCTTTCACCACCTTCAACAGTTCAGATATATTTTTTTCTTTCGAAGAGTTATTATGACCTGTAAAAATAGTTTTGTAAATAAAAGATCACCTGCGGTAATTTATAAGCTCCAAAACTCACCAGAAATAAGCTTTTGGTGATGACAGAGTTTTTTTTTGATTGATAAAAAGTAGATGAATACATGACGCAGACAATATAAAGGCATCAGAAGTAAACTAAGTCGAAATGCATGTCGCAGCGGACTGTGGATGTAGCTAACACATAACGCAGATCCGATAACGATTATGTATTTTTTCGAGCGCAGCTGTGGCTTTCAATTTGATTGAGCATTTGCGTAATATGGCCTAGTAATTCTGTTATTTAAGACAATCAATGGCTATTACGTTGTGGGGCGTGTAATCTAAAAATCAAGAATGAAACCATTATATTTCAGGAAATTGTCTCCTACGTATGCAATTCCACACTGGTATGATTTTCTTGCATGAGGACACTTTCTGTCACTGCTTGGAGACTTCGTAGGGACATTCTCAAGAACTATGTTGCGTTCGTTGAGTAGAATGGGCTTTGTGATTAACCGGCGAAGTACCTCTGAGCTGGCGTGTGTTCACAACGTCCACTGATATGCGCGCAATGAATCATACAGCATGTGGCACACCGTCGCATGACTGGATGAGGACCACAGAGTTTACGTGTAAATCGCCGTTTATTGGCGCCACCTTATTTATCTCTGAATCGCGGAAGTTTTGCGCTTGATGGCCTTGCTGTAATTTTCTCGCCATTTGTTTTTAGTGAAATAGTAATTACACATATGCCCAAGTCTAGTTCGCGTCGTCGCCGTCACCATCTTCGTGCTGTTGTGGCATCGCTGCGCCTACACGGCCTGCATCTACAGGGCTAGAATTTAAATAATCATAAACCAGGGAAAAATAACTGCATGTAGTCTAAGAATTGCCCATGCGCCCCTTCTAACTAAATGGTTAGCATTTTTATAGCAAAAATATTAGGGGACCCTTAAACTTAGCTTTTAAGAGTTGAACGTGATAGCAACATCTTGCCTTAAGTGCGTAGTTCAAGCACTTAGTGCGTGAAATCTGTTTGAACTTGTCTTGCATCTGTTACATGGCCTTAAGGGGATACGTGCAGTAACAAATGTGCTTCTTCGTTGTAGTGGACGACCGGCCTTAACCGGTGAAGTCATCATGATAATCGCATGATATGACGCCCGATGACAATGTACGTTTGTACCACACAATATTACTGCAATATTTCATGTGTAGTGTGAAGCATATATACAGGAAGCGCGTGTTTGTAAAGGATGAAAGTTACTTTGCATTTCCAAGAAGAGGAAGTTGTTTTCACTACATTCTTAAGTATTTTTCACAAATAAAGTGTTGTCCTTCTTCCTCTGAAGAAGACGTGTGGCTCTGCGGTAGAACACTCGCTTGCCACAAAAACGACCCGGGTTTGATCCCCAATCACACTCACAATTATTTATTAGTTATTTTATTTGCATCTCTCTTCATTTTCCGGTCACGCACAACATGCTTTTTCAGTCACAACCAATGAAGCCGGCATCGGAATTTCTGCGAAACGAGCTCTTTAACGCTATCGCGTTGATAAACCGAGAGGAGACAGTGGCAGTATAAGAATTTGGTCACAGAAGACAAGAAACCACTCGAATCACATGACAAGACGAACCAAGCGCGGTCCCTGTTTTCCCGTCTTGTGGTTCGCGCTGTCTTTCGTTCTGTATGAACATGTACCAAACAGGCCAAATAAGGACACACTAGCACTAAGAACTTGGGTTGATATTTCTTCTTTTGGTGTCCCGGCCCTAAGAGCCATTGTTCGCCAGGATATATTTTCTTTATAAAGCAGTTTTAAGCTTTAACTCTTATAGAACACGGACATGTTTCGTACGAGCTGCATGCCATACTATAAGTCGATGAAGACTAACCTTTTTACAAGCATTACGTTCGGTCTTGAGGGGTTCCATAGATCTGACCTCGTAAAACAAACAAAGCGACAAAGTCGCAGAATGGTAACGACCGGAATGCGAACATTGATTAATTCCTACGAGCCTCATTCATGGCTCTGGTGTCCATCCTGCCCCCCCCCCCCCCCCCCCCATATGCCACAGGAGTATAAATATACTTGAATAGGCGCTGCCGTTCAATAGCGTCACAGCTGGGAGTTCCAATCTGGTTTGGTTGTTCGGCACGATCGAATTTAATTCCACAGTCGAGTGGAGATTAGATCGAGATGGTGCGATAAAGAGGAGGAGAGCCAGGTCCGGCACGAGCAGGCCCTTCAAAGTGACATTAATGATCGTCGGACGCATTGTCTGGGCTTTCGAAATCGCTGATTTCCTGCAACTCGAGTACGCTCCGCCTACACTTTCACGTCACAGGTTGCAGGCAAGGACGCTCACTGGTTTGCTCATGCGTGAACTTGTCTAGCTGAAGTGAATGCTGCGAATGTATTGTTTGTTATATTTAGTATTTCTGTTATATTAATCAAAGAAACTCCTGAAGGAGAAAATGAGCTCTGCTCGTTTTTGCGACACAGTTCGTTCATAGTTGAACACAGGTGACACGGTCACTTAGCTGCATAAACTCATGCAGGTAGCCGGTTCTGTAATATAAAATCAATGGGCTAGACGAAATGACCTTCACGAAGCAGCTGTAGGGCAAACACGAGGGTTAAAACAGTCGTGGGTGGGGTACATGGCCATGCACAGTTACGGGGCGGAGACTTGACATGCTACGCATGTCAGATCGAGTCTTCAGCGGCCGTCCTCCGCTCATAATGGGCGAGTGGCCGTCAGGAAATGGTTTTGAAGGACACACAGTAACGTCAGCAACGACTTGACCGTATGCGTCGTCATATAAGCACGTTTTGCCGCAGAATACAAAAGTGAAGCAGAAAAAGAAGAAAAGGCGCGTACTGGAAAGGTCGATATTGCTACTCCACACAAAGGAGATCACGGTACGAATAGAAAGAAGTTAACAGGAAGAAAACAGGCTCTATGATACAAATGTCGAGAGCTCTTGCGTAGAACTAATCAGCGCAGTTAAAGGTACGACGATAATTAATGTCTGTAAACACCAACGCATGTCACATCGACAGTTTAGTACAGGGCTACTTTAGACTGCAGGAAACGGCGAAGAGGCGAGTATAAGGGTTGGCGAGTAAGAGTGCAGGCAGAAAGAGTAACAACACAAGAGAGACGATAAAAATAAGAGCTTTCTAGGTTTATCTGCGGGGGGGGGGGGGGGGGGGGGGTTGCCCGCAAAAGCAATTTGGACCGAAACCACGTGCGTGTGAAACTTCCGGCCCGGAAGGCATAGATTCTTTCTTTCTTTTTATTGCCTTTTTCTTGAGGTGGGCATAGCGGGTGGAGAAAAATGGCGAGTTTAACGGGAAAAGAGGGCGTGTTTTACGGAAAGCGCAATGAAAAAAAAGCTATATTGGGAATCGGTGGGAGTGGCTGGCGACACAGCCCACCAGGTAGTGACTGCCGAACACGTCAGAAGAAGCACCTACGTACGTGACGCATCAAGTAATCATCTCTCTGTCCAGCCCTAGCACACGGGTGGAAGCTTCACGTATACATAACACGAATGCTATCTCAACCGGTTTGTTATTACATGTCACTTGGTAAGGCACTTATATAGCAGCAAAGAAAAAAAAACTGTTTGCTGTACAGGAGCCGAGATACAGCGTTTTTTTTTCTGTTTGCGTGAGTGGAGACGTGTATAATTACAATACGTGCATTTGAGCGTCGCACTCACGTACGGTTACACCACGTGAAGCCTTAGCTTCCCCTTTCCTGTAGTGTGCGCGTTGTGTGCGCGTTACGTGCTCTATTGTGCACTGATTTGCTGCACAAAAGCTCAATGACCAGTCATTGGTGTGTGTAGAACTGACGCAGAATAAATTTACTTTGCTTTTTACTTGATATTTTCGTAGTTTTGTGGCAGCCAACTGGTCGAAGCATGTCACACGTAGCCAGTACCCGTCTGGAAAAACTGTATGACGTGTTTAGAAATGATTTGGGTATAAAGCGCTATCCGAACAGTTCATCATGATTGATGTGTGGGGTTCAACGTACCAAAACCATCATATGATTGTGAGAGACGCCGTAGTGGAAGACTCCGGAAATTTTGAATATGTGGGGTTCAACGTCCCAAAACCACCATTAGATTATGAGAGACGCCATAGTGGAGGGATCCGGAAATTTCGACCACCTGGGGTTTATCGTTACCCACTTTTCCTAAACACGCTAACGTGCACCCAAATCTGAGTATATGGGCCTATAACATTTCCACCTCCATCAAAAATGCAGCCGCCGCAGTCGGGATACGATCCCGCGACTTTAGGATCAGCAGACGAGTACCTTAGCAACTATACCACCGCGGCCGGGTCTCCGGAAAGTTACACCGCCTGGGTTTCTTTAACGTGCATCTAAATCTAAGCACCCGGGCCTACAGTATCCGAACAGCAGGTGTTCAGCAGGAATATTATTAACTGATTAGTTGTTTAACTCCTGAAATCATGATATTATTGTGAGAGTTTTGGTGGAACGTTTCGTAAATTTAGATCTCCTGGGGTTAACAATAAGTTTACCAGTTTAACTCGGGGTGAAAAATCAGGTAAAAATCATTCTAGGAATATGAGTTAGTAGTCACTGTTCTTTAGCTACGCGAAGAGCATTTGAAAAAAAAAAGTCGTTGCCATGATTGACTTTTCACAGTTCAGATCTGGTGCAATTTTTTGCTTTTTGTGTTAGTTTTATTTTCAGTACACTGTCATTGTATCGTAGAGATATTTTGAATGATTAGCATGTGGCTGCCATTAAATGCCAGAAAGTACACTAAGTCGGAGCATTTTGGCAAAGTCTTCTTCATATGTCAATTCAGCGGAGACGTCAATTCCTTAATACATTCTTGGGTCTTGTGTGCCAAGACAATAACGTTTTTAAAGACACCGTAATTAGGGCGCTCGAAAGGACTTTTGACGAATGGAAGTGCCCTACTGGGAACTAAGGTCTAAGCACCCTGGGTTATTCGTGTTTCATGGCTAAGGATTGAGCCCACATCCAGGAGTCCATGTAGGCAGCGGTGGGTCTGAAGTGGCTTCGAGCCACCTAATTATCTTATATGATGTCAAAAGTAAATGAAAGAAAAACTTAGTCTCAACATTTAGCACTTAACACCCTAGTTTGGCTTTTGTACCGTGATCTTAGCTCTCCAGCACATCTTGCATCTCCAAAATGAGCGACATCACGATCCCATGACCATTAGAAAAGCTGACGTAGTTGGCTTGAGTAGCGAATGCCGTTCAAGCGTCCTTTCGATGTTGTTATGAGGGAATAGTACAGAATATTGATTCTTCAGATTGATTCTTCAGATTCCAACGTTATAGTGCTAACCGAAACGTGGTTAAACTCGTCTGTCATCAGCGGTGAAATATTCCCTTCTTATCCAGATTTCAATATTTTTCGTACCGACCGAGATGGCAGGCGTGGTGGTGGCGTGCTCATTGCTACTCACCGTGACCTTGGCTGCTATCGTATCAATATACCAACCTCACTCGAAATGGTGTTTGTGTGCTGTAAAGCCATTCAACCCCACGTAGTCTTAGGTGCATGCTATCGCCCACCTGATTCCGACAGTACATTTATACCAATGTTTCATGACGCGCTACAATCACTAAAGATTCATTTCCCTAATGCACCAGTTGTCCTATTCGGCGACTTTAACTTTCCGAACATAGATTGGTCTGACCTCGTCCTTGTCACATCGAAACAAAACATTGAAAGCAACTTCGTCGATACATGTTTAACATTCGCTTTAACTCAAATTGTTAATGCAGCAACGAGGCAATCTAAACACTCAGCCAATATACTTGATCTAGTACTAACAACCCATCCTGATAGAATCACTTCGCTTTCGTACCTCGACGAAATCAGCGACCATAAGGTCATTCATGGCACATTCCAATGTAGGCTGAAGCGCCCAGACAAAACAAGGAAAAAGCTTACCTTATACGATAAGGGTGATTATAATAATTTCAATAAAGAACTAACAAAATTCTGTCAGTTTGTAGTTAAAGATTTTAACAAACGATCTGTCACTGAAAATTGGTTAATGTTTAAATCTAAAATGCATGAGCTTATTAGTACTTACATTCCAACAATTACGATTGGTGAACGTAGCACATCCCGCTGGTTTAATCCTGAACTCAAGAGGCTCAAAAACAAAAAGAAACGACAATTTCGCGCCGCAAAAAACAGCAACAATCCCGTGGCGTGGCAAAAATACCAGACTACCACGAAACTATTCTGCTCTGCCATCGATAAAGCGAAGCGGCTGTTTAATAATACCACCTTGCCCAACTTACTCCGCACTAACCCAAAACAATTTTGGAGAGTGATTAACCCGCGAAACGAAAACAAATGCATATCAATAATGGATCCAACTGGACAGCCTATCGCGAATAGTGCAGTAGCAGAAGAACTAAACCATACCTTTTCTTCCGTTTTCACCAGAGAACCGATTGAAAACCTCCCTGATGTCTCCCCCCACAACTACCCTACCATGCCGGACGTCATTTTTTCACCTCAGGGCATCCAGAAAATTATCGAGTCGCTAAAACTTACATCATCCTGCGGCATCGATGGTATAAATGCTAAGGTGCTCAAAAACACCAAAGAAATCACCAGTGTCATTCTTTCCTATATTTTTCAGCAATCACTCTCATCCGGCATCGTTCCTCACGACTGGAAAGTGGGTAAGATCGTTCCGGTTCCTAAGCCTGGTTCATCTAGTTACCGGCCAATTTCCTTAACCAGCGTCTGTTCAAAAATAATGGAACATATAATTCATTCACAAATCGCTAACTTCCTTACCTCAGTTAAATTTTTTCACCCTAACCAACATGGATTCCAAAGGGGACTCTCATGCGATACTCAGCTTGCACTATTCATCCATGACTTAAGCGCTAGTGTAGACCTTAACATACCAGTTGACGCCCTTTTTATTGACTTTGAGAAAGCCTTTGACAAAGTTCCCCACAACCGCCTACTACTAAAACTCTCCCAATTAAGCCTTAACCAACTTGTCTACAATTGGATTCAGGACTTCCTCACTAACCGTCAGCAATTTGTTGAAGCTAACGATACGCCCTCTTCCCTTTCCAACGTAATCTCCGGTGTGCCACAAGGTACAGTTCTAGGACCCCTCCTCTTCTTAATTTACATCAATGATTTACCCGATAACATTTCATCTAACATCCGCCTCTTTGCCGACGACTGTGTAATCTACCGACCTATTACTAACGTTTCAGATACAATTACTCTCCAGCAGGACCTACTAAAGCTGGACGAGTGGTGTCGCAAATGGCTCATGGTATTAAATACTAATAAAACTGCACTTATTTCATTTCACAGACGCCAAAACTTACCCACCACTAACTATAATATTAATGGCTCCATAGTTTCTTCCCTAAGTTCCATTAAATATCTCGGTGTTAACATTTCACAGAATCTAAACTGGTCTTTTCACGTAAGTAAAATAGTTAACAATGCTAACAGAGCTCTCGGTTACCTTCGTCGTAACTTGCATCTTGCCCTTCCATCAGTCAAATTACTAGCCTACAAAACACTAATTCGCCCAAAACTAGAGTACGCATCCGCCATTTGGGACCCATTCCAAATTAACCTAAGTAAGTCCATCGAACTAATTCAAAACCGAGCAGTTAGATTCATCTACTCAGATTACTCGTATCATACCAGTGTTACCACCCTTAAAAGAATAGCAGATCTACCTAACCTTGACCTACGCCGTAAGGTTTCCAGACTATCCTTGTATCACAAAATGTATCATACGTTTCATTACAACTGTCCCATTCAATCAGCTCATCGTACTTCAGCCCGCACAAGCCACCACAAGGCCGTGTACCCACCTCCTGCATGTACCACAGCCCACCATCACTCCTTCTTCGCTCAAGCAGCCAGGGACTGGAACGATCTTCCCCCAAGTGTCATCCATCATAGCAACACGGATAGATTTAAAAATGCCATAGAATCATTGTTTTATTAACCCTATATTGTTTGCCCACACCCTCATGTAAAGCCCCCTGTTGGGTGGCCTTTGAGGTATATTAAATAAATAAATAAATAAATATATACCTGAAAAGAGTTGCTTCAAGTGATGCACTTAGCCGAGGGTGTGACTTTTTTAATCTTTAGGTACTAAGTATGCCCACCATTCATTGAAAGAAAAGTCTATGGTGAGATGCAAATGCAGGTAGTAATCCAAAAGCTTTACTTGCATTATTGATGACTACTTGTCGGAAAGACAACCTTAATATCCCGTACGTCGAAGTAGAATACTCAGAAATAATTTTCAGCGAGGGGAGTTTTTGAACGCACACCAAATTACGTGAACGTTATCGTTTTTTTTTGCCCATATTCGAATCGTATTGTGAGAAATGTATTAAACATGTCACCAATATCACAGCCCACCAAATAACGTCGTTGTGTGCAGTCTTTGCGAAGCCGTCGGCTATAGCGGATAAAAAAGGTTATCAGCCGCACCTGTGGGCGAATCGCCCCTCATCTGTGCGAAGGTCGAGATCACGGTAGCTCACCAGCTGCGACTCAGCACCAAGATATTTGCAAATGTCTCATCGTCTAACGAACTGTCTTCGGTCCGCTGCGGGTGGGAACGAAATGTGAATGTGTGCACGTGTTACTGAAGCGCTCTGGACGGTGTCCCATTTCAACCATAAGTGTCAGCTGGTTGTTTTACCTTGATCACCGTTTAAAAGCGGAACTACCAGATACGAGAAAGGTAAGAAATGCCGAAGTACATGGTTGGTCATGGAGGGGACTGTTGATTGTAATACTTTTTTATTTGTTTAAAGAAACGCCAAACCTTCAGCTAGAGACTCCGATTCACGTGCACAGAAGTATGGCATAATCACGTCGATAACGCCCTGGTTAGGCACATATCAATTATGCACCTCTTACCGGGTGAATGATAGTGAAGCCCAGGGTGCCTTACGCATGCCTCTAATATGACTTGAAGGCAAAAGCATTATTCTTCTTTTCGTTGTCATACCCGAGTCACATGGACGTGCGAAAAAGTCTTTTACGTAAGCGGTCTTTTATGTAGCTGAAACACTTCTTAACGAAGAGGTGTTCCGATGCAGACACATGGCGTCGACGGTCTTCCTTTAGTGTTACCGTTCGAAGACACCACCGAAAACGTAGCGCTAGCAGTATAAAGAGAAGCAGCGAAAACGAAATTGTGTATCTCGATGTATACAAACTAAAGACCTTTCGCGTTGCTCGTTTCTTCAAATAAACTTAAACATAGCAGATGAAGAAACACAAATTCTAAGGTATGTCGCAACATACTCGGCGACAACTTTTGTTGGCCCTGAAGGGAAAGCTAACGGGGCGGATCTTCTGCACACGTAGCACTACGCGAAGTCATCCAATTTGGCACGCGTCTTGTAACGCCGTTGAAAGTGACGGGTGCGCAGCATCAGCGTTTCACGTGGAGACGCCGCTTAGCGTTTGAAGTACACGCAAAAGGGCGGGACTTTCGAGTGTTCAAAAACGCGAAGTCGCAACGTATAAATTGAAAGAAATACGAATATCTTACTTGTTTGAGAAGCATTCTGTCTTAAATAGCTCCACGTGGAAAATGAAGGAGTACCTCTTATATTTCACGTTGAAAATATGGGAGCTATTGTGGAACTACATTCACTGGATGCAGAATGAACGCGATTTGGCTCGTCGCTTCATCGCCAAGGGTAGTGGTCGCCGAGTATAGTTACGGAAGCGTTCGCATGTACAAGTAGGTCTGGCCACACTGGGCTTTTATTTACTATATTTGTATTTTGCTGCTCTCGACACGTTATGGGCGACCATGCCGAACAAAAAGCGAGAACCACACTCCTCCTCCGACCATTGGAGACGCTGCTCTTTCCGTGCGCTATCGGCTGCTTAGCCCTAAGGTCCCCATAGATGAAAATTGTTTCATCTAGGGACCTTACTTGGTCCCAGAGGTTGGCGGTTGATGCTAAGACTACTGTAATGCCGGAAAGACACACGCGACTACCGATCACCCTTTTCCCGCTTGTGTGAAAGTGCGCGGAGTGAATCTGAGCATCACCACGCAATATCCCGATGTATTCTAGTTGCTCAGGAAAGTAGAAAAGGATTGATTGATTTGTGGGGTTTAACGTCCCAAAACCACCATTTGATTATGAGAGACGCCGTAGTGGAGGGCTCCGGAAATTTCGACCACCTGGGGTTCTTTAACGTGCACCCAAATCTGAGTACACGGGCCTACAACATTTCCGCCTCTATTGGAAATGCAGCCGCCACAGCCGGGAATCGAACCCGCGACCTGCGGGTCAGCAGCCGAGTACCTTAGCCACTAGACCACCGCGGCGGGGCAAGTAGAAAAGGAAATAACCTTAGAAGAATTCATTACATCTTCTGCGGCGTATAAATTTAATTTTACAAAGAGCCTTGGTGACAAAAGAAAGAAAAAAAAATGCTACTTTTTTGCCATTTAGAATTTGCTGGTGCCCACTGATTTCGAGATTACTCATTCGGAGCCGTCAAAAAGACCGACAAACTCGGTTTACGAAAAAGACCGCTTCGTAAAAGGAGTTCGCTCTTTGTCGTGTGTCTGCTGTCAAGACCTCCTCCTCGGAAGAAGTCGGTTTGCTTAAAAGCTTTTTGAGTGCCCGTTTGACAGGGGTATCAGTCGATGTATTAATCGTGCCCCGCCCGCCCTCCGAAAGATTTCCGCACCTAACGAGGTTTCGCTCTACCTCCAAGATCGGAAGCATATCAACCTTTCTGAACCTGACCCAGCTTTGCACTGCCTCGCCTCTGTGATTGGCCCACGCTTGTCCAGGTGAATGTCATGTGACGACATGGGCACGTGAAGATGACGCCATTGATTTAGGCGATTAATGACTTATTTTGAAGTCATATGGTGTCATCACGTGATGACTTTTCGTATCACTCGTGTTAACTGAAACGCCGCGGGAGACCGACGCAACTGATGCCAACAATGTGTTTGATAAGGTAGCTAAAGCTTTTACCTTAACCAATTGGAAAACGCCGTAAAAAAGGACGATTCTGTTTACAAGTTTGCGCGGCTCAAAACAAGCTCGATTAAGCTCACCGAGACAATTATTTCGATATCCGCATCAGAGAAGTCACGAAAGACACGAAATAAAAAAAATGATTCGCTGACATTTATATATGGAATGCCACACTGCTATCAAAAAAAGGACCCTTTAATTGGCAAAAGCAGGTAATGGTGTTACTAAAAACAACAAGAAAACAAACATCAACTCGAGTATTTAATTAAGGCCCTGACTTACCTCTGATTTAGCTGGATGACAGTTATGTTGTTAAACACCGTTCTTGGTAGCAGTGCACAAAAGCGTGCTCTCGCACAATTTAAATAAAATTATTTCAACAAACTTTTTGTATTAGAAACTTCGCTCGACAGTTGCAACAAAAAAAAAACAGTTAAATGTCCATCTCGTTGTTGTTGCCATGTCCAACAATATTGATAATAAACTCCGGTAATGAACAAAAAAGACACAGAAAGAGGATATTCTGTCAAGTAGGTTTCCTCAGAGGACTTTCCGGCCCTTCTACGCTGACATTTGACTATTTAAATTCAAATCACTTGTGGTAAAGTGTTTCGCGCTCTGCTCAATTATGCTGACAGCTCGTTCGTTCCAAACGTTCATTTCACTTCAGCAGACGCGTACTGCGAGTGTCTCAATTTGATATGACAGGGTTGAATGACGGGCTTACCTCTGTCGTATGAAAAATTCCGTACGAAAAAAAAAACATGAATAAAAATAATTGTCAAAAGGAAACAAGGGAATGAAAGCAGAGGCAAGGCAAAAGTGACGCAATTCTCAGCGCGTAAATTGACGTTTATAAAGAAGTCGCCTTGTGCCTCATCATTTCGGATGCTTTTTCAACTGATGAAGTGCTTGTAAACTTCACCTGTTTCTCCCCAAAATAAAAAAAAAGGTAAATGAGAAAACAAGGATATGGATAGAATGTGGTGACAGAGTGACAGAAAAGCGCGCAGGTAATATTTTTGCAACACATGCGCTAGCTTTATACTATGCGGAGCTCTAGACGAACCGGTATTTCGCCAGCTTAAAAACAACTACCAATCACATATAGAGAGTGATTTTAAATTTTTTCGTCACTGGGAGTTCCGTAAAGGCGAGATGGCGCAATGGGAATTTCGCGAAAGTTCTAACTGCGTCGTTTAAGCGGCGCACCACGGCCGTCGATGTGCCTGTTAGACCGCATCAGCTGTCACAAAACTGATTCGCTCACCGTTCGGCGCTGGCAAGCATCCGCATGCTAAGAGACTCCATAGCGTAAAAAAAAGAAGAAGAAGACAAAGAAGAACCGTGAAATTGACGAGTGCACGCACCCCGCGTCTGCCGATGAGAAGATCTCCTAGAAAACAAGACAAGATGTGTCACTCGTGTGCTTGCCACCACCGCTTTCGATGCTCGAGGTCTGAAATGCATGCTAGTGGCGCCACTGCCTGCGGTGAGCTGCGGCCTCCATGCGAGTCACAGCGGGTTTTCCCAGATGCGCTGTCGTCAGGCTGGGCCTCTCGCAGAATCAAACTACAAAATAATAAGTAGAAAGCTATCAAAATAAGAAGTTGATATCAAAGAAAAGTAACCTCGTAATACTTGACATGTTAGTTTTAAGCTGAAATAAAAAATACTAAGCATGACGAGACGTCCTTGTCATATATATATATTCCCCTCAGCGAAACTTCGACAAGCGTGTGCGAGCCAAATTATTCCATTTATTCAATCTATTCTCACATTGCGCTTCAATCCGTCGGCTCCGACATTCGCTGTGAATTTTGTTTTGTTTAGTATTTTTTAAGTGCTGACTGCCACGCATACACAAGTGAAGTGTAGTTTCTTACGTTATCTGTCTTCTTCGTTTACTTTGTTGTTTATCTTCGTTCAGTTGCTATTACCTATACATCTGCCTATTTTGGCTAGAAATCACTTGACTCCGTACTCTGCTACCGATGTAGGTGGGCGGTGTTGTTTTCAATAAACATGTCAGCAGAGTTCAGTCAGCAAAGTTTACTGGGCTTCGAAGAATCTCTGGAAGAGAGAACCACTGTCTTCAATGAGGAGCCGATTCCTGCTGCCGTCGTTGTTTTTTTTTGGGGGGGGGGGGGCGAAGCTTCTTAGGCCGTAAGTCATTCCCTCCCCCGTAGTAGTAGTAGTAGTAGTAGTAGTAGTAGTAGTAGTAGTAGTAGTAGTAGTAGTAGTAGTAGTAGTAGTAGTAGTAGTAGCGGTATGTGGCCACTTCTAGTTTATGTGCTGCTGAAGAGATGGCGTTGTGTTTATATGTATATGACCCAGGTAGAGGCGTGGGTACAAGCCTACATGAGGTTTTGGGTTTCAGGGAGAAACATGGAAAAATGAACACGTCCGCGACATAAGCTAGTGAGAGATGGTTGAAGCATTGGGGGTGGAAACGTAGAGGTAAAAGACAGGAATAGTGAGAAAATTGGGTCATTCTCCCTGTGGAGACAGAGAGACAGAACACAAATTTACATTTTTGTTTGTTATATTAGGATCAATTTAATCAAAGTAGATTAGGTATTGGGCCAGTATAAAGAGAAACATTTCGTTTCGTTTTTTCCTTCCGAGCCTGGTGGCACATATGTCACCGTCCTGTTACAAAGGGGACGCTCATAGCATACATTCATCCATCCATCCATCGTTGGGAATAATATAACTAGATGGCGTTAGTGGTTTTCACAGCTTATCCACGGAGTGAATGATGATGAGTGGGGTGGATTGTCCGTCAATCTCTGTGTCCATCCGTCCTTGTATGCGTCCGTCCGTCCGTCCATCCCTCCATCCGTCCGTCCGTTCGTCCAAACGCACGGACGGATGGACACACGAACGCATGGACGGGCGTTTCGCCCCACACATCATCATAATTGCGTGAATATGCTTTGATTTTTTTTCTGGTGCGGAAAACTACGCAGGTGCCACAGGAAAACAACCCATACTTTTCATTCACATGATTTGTTTATAATCGCCTTGAAGGGACCTTGTTTTTGGCGCGAAAGGTTTACATTCTGGAAACCTCGAGCACGATGCCACGTGCGCTCCTAGACGCCCGGCATTCTCGCAAGCTTCGCGAGATGATGAGCGTACTTCGCGTGCTCCATCGCGAGAAGGATGAAATATAGTGTTGCTTCACAGCAGGCAGGCAAGCAGGCAGGCAGGCAGGCAGGCAGGCAGGCAGGCAGGCAGGCAGGCAGGCAGGCAGGCAGGCAGGCATATAAGCGCTCTCCCACAGAAATGGGCAAGGATGCTCGTTGCGGTGTGTTTGGTCGTGGCGCCAGTGGCAAGAAAAGGCGTGGCTAGCACAATCCGTTACACGTATGCTTGCCGCTATGGGGAACTGAATCGCTTTGCGTGGACGCAAATGAGTTCTTACCGCGTGCCCGGACGCAGTTTTTTTTTGAATTCTATAGTTGTAAACAGGGAGAAAGTAGCTGCCGCGCCTGCTCTTCAAACAGTTGCGCAAAATACATTTATTCAATGACTTGGCGCGCCCGTAAACAATAGAGTGGCAAGCGGCGCTGTCTGCTGGAAAACAACTATGATGAATTGTTGGTATCGGCGTAACAACGCCTTTATCTTTCTGTTTATTGGACGAATCAGTGTGGTTCGTTACCCGACACCGCTACCCGATCTAAGGAGGAAGAAGATACATAGGCAAGTGTTTCATTCGTTGGCACAAAACCGTGAGATGTTGTTTTTATTATAATAATATTCCGCCTATTATTATTATTTGTTGTTGTGGCGCTTTAACTCTTTTATGCACAGAACTCGATTTCTGACGTAAATCAGAGTTTGATTGAAAGCATGGCGATTTCCTTCGCAGGAAGTATTTTTCTCGCAAGCAACGAAGCATTAGCAATTTTAGCTCAAAAGGATATGAGGTGGTCACTTGAGGCGACCGCCATGCAGTAAGGGTCTACTAGTGTGCACGTTTGGTGAAATTACATCTCTTCATTTCTGTAGTCATTAGCGATAGCTACTCATGCATCATGCTCTCCTGAGCTGTCCACATAGTAAGAACAGCAAATACGTATATGTAACTATAAATACACCTCGGGTCCATCGTCTAGCGCACCTTATATAGACGAAGACAGCCGGACGAAAGCAAACGTAACATGGCACGTTGAAGACCGGATGACGTAGTGTCAAATCTGCTGGATTAACGAAAGCTTTTCAAATTTGTGCCGTATAAAACGCGACACGTGGGGCTCACATGTTTCAAGAGAATAGTCATACTCCGTGAATTTTACCCAACCGAGAAAATTTCGACAGGATAAAGTGAACACCTGGGGTACCATATATATATATATATATATATATATATATATATATATATATATATATATATATATATATATATATATATATATATATATATATATATAGCCTTTTTCTTTATAAAAATGCTGACCATGAGACATGAGGCCTTTAAAACAAGCGATGTTTCCACAAACACTCTCGACAGCGATTCTATTGGCCCCCTTCGCGCGTGGCCTAGGCCGCGCAGTGTCCAGTTGGACAGAGTCATTGGGTCACTCGGCTGATCTATTGATAACAATGAAAGCGAATCTATACATAAAAAAAGAATGCTGTCCCAGCACTATCACGGCGCAGGTGTTCGATATTGATCGGGGATACTCCATTGCAGCGTAAGCCTGTGTATACTCCGTTATGTGACCTTAGTTGAGAAATGCTGAGACTAGGTGCCACCAATGTAGGGTTATGTGAGTGGCAAACTTGGAGTGCCATAGAAGTCCCTGGAGTGCACTTTGAAGCGGCTGTATAGAATCGATCGTGCTAAAGCGTCCTCTCAGACAGACTCTGAGCGCAATAAAGGAGTCAATAATTAAAGTGCGCGAAACTCTGTCGACAACAATGTGCGCGATGGCGAGTAAGAGCAACAACCTTGAGGAGTTGGTCCTGGTCGCCACGCGCCTGAAAAAAATGTTTCGTGCTCACATTAGAACGTTGTGTGCTGATTATTTAAAAACTAAAGAGTGTGTTCTAGATAAGGAAAGCCATCGTATCGATTTTTCATAAGTGACTCTAATTTGCACGTTTAGAACAGGAAACAGGTTGGCATTATCGACATTGTCGACACATGAAATGTCGACATTGTCGACATTTCACGTACGTACCTCCCGCACTCATGAAAGCTCCCTCAGCAACTACACTCTAAAAAAATATCGAGTAAAAAGGGTGTCTTTTTGTCCCACAACAATAATCGTCATCAGGCTTGCGTGCACTTCCTTTCTTGAAAACTCGGCACTGGCCACTTTCCTACCGAGAATGCAATGTAACCCTGATAATGGGCATGTCGATCGTGACCGGAATGTACCGGGCGCGGGGTGATAGCGCAAGGATAGAACGCAATATAGATTGATTGATTGATTTGTGGGGTGTAACGTCCCAAAACCACCATATGATTATGAGAGACACCGTAGTGGAGGGCTCCGGAAATTTTGACCACCTGGGGTTCTTTAACGTGCACCCAAATCTGAGTACACAGGCCTACAACATTTCCGCCTCCACCGGAAATGCAGCCGCCACAGCCGGGATAAAAATAACCAGCCGTGCGCAATATAGATGACGATTATTGTTGTGGGACAAAAAGACACCCTTTTTTTATTCGCTCTTTTTTTAGAGTGTATATGAATAATTGGTAGTGGATTGATTTGCTCTGTGTTCTTTCTTGCGACTTCGAATGCACTCCTGTTGTGTTTTCATGCATGAATGCATGAATGCACTCAATGTTGTGTTTTCGTTTTTGTTTGGGATAAAAGAACGACTCGTTGTGAGCCTCGTGAGCTGATTTGAATTGGTCACTCTAAAACGGCCATTGTGTGAAGCAGGGACTGCTGAACTTTTGCGGTCACACGTGCCCGAAATAACGAAGCTTAGGGAAACCCAGGTATACTAGCCTATATTCTCGAGCTGGCTGCATTGCCGTGCGTTGCAGCTCCCACAGACACTAGCGTCAGACGTCCCTGTAGTGTACTATTATGGAACCTGCTAGGCGTGGTTATTCCACGCATCCGCAAAAGGTGACCTCTTCATTCCGCATTGTGCTGTTTTCACTACGTCTCCCCTCCCCCATTTCCTTCAAGGTACTTGAACAGTCGAATGTGTTGGTATTATTTTCATTAAAACCCTGAGCCTACGTTTTCAATGGCACATTGTATGTTGTTTTCAGTAATACAGCGTGTCACTGTGTATCGCATTAGAGAATGCGACATTGCGAAGACGAATATTGCCGTAAAAGTATGCTCCATAGTTAAGCTGGTGTTTAATTCGGGTAATATGCAAACTGTAGATTTTGAATCGGAGTGCGCAGCCGCCGTTTATGCCTTTGCAGATATTCTTCGGCGAAAGGCGTTCTGAACACTGACCTCGACACTCGCCATTCGTCTTCCCCTTCACGTGTGTACGGCCTTTTATAGAGGTTTGCAAATTGCGTTCACTGCCAGCTCGTGAATCTTTCCTTACAGCTCATTTTGTGGCGCTAGTTTCGCAAAGTATATCTTCCCTATTCAAAGCGTTTCATAGCAGTGCGTCCTAAGCAGAGTTGCGCAGAGCAGTCGTGGAGCAATGAATTGGCGATAAATAAATCACCCGTTACGAAATAAATGTAGGAAATAAAAAAAGTGCGTCAATTATCTCAATGATCTGTGTTGGCAAATACAGATGAAGTTGCATTTCTTCGTTGTAGCAAGCTGAATTTCACATGTTGAACGTCTATTTGTAGACGCAGACTAGTGTAGTACGTCTACTGCACGTCTCTTACCTTTTTGGCCTGGCTATTAGTTTGTTTCTTTTAACCAGTCATGGTCACATTACCAGTAAAAAGTAACAGCGCTGCAGTTACAATTATTGAGTTGCCAAACGCAACTTGTTGAAGTTATTGTTACCGTGAAGAAGTAACTTTGTTACTTTTTTGTTACCGTGTAAAATAAGTAATTGATTACAAATCAAATTACAGAATTCATTTATTAAAAACGTGCGAAGAACAAGTGGTGCATAACGTGTGAAAAGGACGTCCATTGAATCTATTCCGTATGTTCTATAGTGGAAAATTGAAAGGTGTTGATTATATCGTAAAGAAGAAAGTTCGAAAATGTGAAAAGCGTTTAGCGTCTGCTTTTAGCGCCTGTTGCTGTTGTATATTTTTTTATAAAAACAAAATTGACTGTAATTGTATAGTCCATTACAGTAACGGCGTGAAAATTGCAGTGCTACAATGAAATGTTCCTCTAACTTAATGTGCTGGGTTCTGTCTTCTTGTTCTTGTATCACTTTGTGTTAAATATTAGCTAATGTCTTTAAAAAAACGAGATGCAGCTACTAAATAAAACGTAACTGTTACCGAAAACGCACACTAGTAATAAGTCGAGACTGTTCTTAACTCGAAACTGTTTTTAAGAGTAGTTTGTGCAATCCGCGAAATTAGCGTAGAAACTGACTCTACTGAGTGGCGAGTGGTGAGTTTTTTCCAACGCCTGTAGAACACTAAACCCGCACGCGACATACGGGATTTTATTAACGCTGAGGGTGGCGCTGTGCTCGTGTGCCTTTCGCAATACGCTTCACATTTAAGGCACGTGTCGCACTCGATCGATACGAAGGTGATGCGCTCGGTCTATAAAAGCTGTCGAAGTTAAAAGCTGGGCAACGTAAACTCACTTTCATCACAGAACGTAACCTACAAGCTCTAGGTTTCTTTAGAAGCGGGGTGGGATGGGAGCGCACACAGTAAAAATTTTTACACCCAAAAGGGTGTAAAAAGGGTGCTTTTACGAGAAAGCACCCTTTGCAACACCCTTTAACACCCATAAATGGTCGATTGAAAAAAAAGCACCCATTTGTTTGGGTGCTTGCCTCGATAGCACCCTAAAATAGGCTCTAAGGGTGCTTTTGTGCCTGAGAAGGGTGTAGGTGACGATTCATCAGATGGAATATGCAGCATAAGAAGAACACATAATTATAATATTTGGTATTTTACGTCTCAAAAACCTCGATATGATTATGAGGGTCGTCGTAGTGGAAAGCTCTAGAGATTTTGACCATTTGGTGTTCTTTAATGGGCGCTGATATCGCGCAGTGCACAGGCTTCTACCTTTTCGCCTCCATCTGAATTCGACTGCCACGGCCGGCATCGAACCCGCGACCTTCGGATTGGCGGCCGAGCAGCGTAGCTACTGCACGAATATGTCGACCTTGCGTTAAATGACGGCCTAGACTTAGAATGTGTGAAGGTGCTCTCCGAATACAGCAGAATGCCAGCAGAAGCATATCGCGTTTCATCTATAATGGCAATTAACTGCAATCCACGTTACGAAAGCTCACCTTAGCGTTGGTTATAAGCTACATGTTTGCTGTGGATTATATACAGGAACATAATGTTCGCCCGAGTATGGGTGTGTGTGCGTGAGTCTGCGCATGTGTTCGCGTGTAAGCGCGATTGTGTGTACACCCGTGCATGTGTGCGTGCGCGTGTATGTGCGAGTCCGTGCTTGTGTTAAGCGTGCCTGTGCACATGTGTACGCCCATGCATGCGTGCGTTTACGGTCGCGTGTGTGTGTTGCCGTATGTGTGTATACGTGTATGTGTGTGCGCCTGTGAATAAGTATGCGTGTGCATCAGCCCGTGCGCCCTCAAATTTCGTGTGTGTGTGCGGGGGGGGGGGGCACTGCTTCTTAGTGTTTAAGGTCCCACACCTGTTCAGACTGGGAGTCTATATGGGAGGTGGCTTAAGAAATGGCGGTGGTCAAGGCACTGTACACTAACTATTCAGTACATGGAAAACAGCTGCACATTTTCGTACCTCATCATTGCTTACGAACTTGCTGTGGTAACTGATTAGCTCCGTTGAGGCGCTTCTACGCTCGAAAACGTGGGTTATGACCAATTCACACGGAAAGCTGTCACTGAACTTATGCACAACCATAGTTTATATTAACAACGTTTAACAAGAACGTGCCCTGCCTTTGCTACAGGTGCTTAGCTAGCTCATTGGGTAATCATATGGAATTATGTGCTGATCATGTGGTCAGCAAAAAGTTTGTTATAACAACCTCGGCACGTTTCGTGGTGCGTGACAAGCCTTCTAAACATCCGCGACTGTGGATTAATTTGTTCCAGCTTCGACTACGCATTCAGTGTTTGCGGCACCATACGCGGAAGTGCCAGACACAGACAATGCTAAAAGAAATTCCTCTGGAGAAAGGTGTAGCGATGCTCTCCCGCTAATGCCACCGAGGACGAAATAATTATTGTTTCTGGCCATTCCATGGTGCACTTTGTTTTCCGCAAGTTTTGCTTCCCTATTTTTCGCCCACTGCAATCGCATTCCGTCAAAATACTCAAAGAACCCGAGGCAGGTAAATAACCTGCGTCGCTGTGCGACTGGCTGGAAGGAGAGTGGCCGTTTACAAGGAGTCATTCCGCGTTGAACGGCCGTCCGCCGTATGCGCCATAGCGTTTGCCTTTCGGCGCCGTCTTGGCGGGTTTGCCGCTCCGCCCCCCCCCCCCCCCCGCTCAACCCGGCCAGCGTTCCTCCCACAACGGCGGCGTAGATAAGCGAAGAGTTGCGTCACCGAACACCTGCGTCGACAGCTCCGGCGCCGCCACGCCGCCGCCAGTGCCTCCTCCTTCTCTCTCTCAGTGTTGCCCTCTCTGTCTCATCAGTCTTTTAAATGCGTTGCGTTGGTCGGGGGTCTTGGTCGCTGTGTGTGTTCTAGCGAACAGGCGCATATTCAATGGTGGTCACGCATGACACCGTGTTCGAAGTGACGCTCGGATTAAGGAATATTCATGGAGTGGCGGATACGGACAACGTGGGCCTGTTAACGGTGAGTGTACTGTTTTCGTAGGTAGTAATCATACAGCGCTAGCTGGGCGCCTGCAGCAGCTCTGCCGAAGTAGGCTGCCAGCCATTTACAACAGCATGCGTTCGCGGGCCTGTTGCAGATGCCCGATTAAACGTGGGACTTAACGAGTTCACACTGCTATGCGCGATGTTGTGTAAGTGCCTGCATCACTCATACAGTGAGTGATGTGATCACTTAACAAGGGCGGGATTAGTTGCTGATCGCACATTGTCTCTACACTGCACAAAGTGATTGATATTGTTTTAAGATGTGCTTTGGGCTACATCGTAATAACATTTCTATTAATACTCAAATGTGCAACGTGCTTCTGTAGGTGTAAGCGCAAAAAAAGAAAGAAAAAGCAAAAATTATGTACAGAGGCGCACTGTACGAAATGGCTTCTTTTTTTTTTTTTGCTTAAAGACGGTATAGTTGGAGGTGCCGATATGCCGCGATGCTCCCAGCACGTGCGCCTCGGTCTTTTAAGCTATTTAGGACAAGTGCCACCAGCAACAGGGAAAGATCTAGCAGACTTCCAAAGGCGCGTTGTTGTGGCCATCGCCGTGCGTTGTTTTCCCTCGTTTCTGTTTGCTGTTTTCGTGCATCGCTTTCATCTGCGATAATGTTCGGCGTTATAACAGAATCGAGAGAGTATACGTGACTGTTGGAGCAATGTGCGGTTGCTCTAGCATAAGTCATGGCTGCTGCAACGTAGTCGGCGTCCGCGCGCGTTGGTGTCGTTCGAGCGCTCTTACTTGCGTGATTGTGTTTAACTGAGTATTTAGGCACGGGTTACGTTTGTAAATCTCGTAGTCAATAATCGCTTATAGCGTGCCCCTGATTGCCATCAGAGGATGGGCTTGGTTGTCGAAATATGCCAGACGCTTTTTCTGAAAGCAAGCTTTGAATTTTTTTTTTTAAAGAAGTACTTTCATACGTGCAAGGCAGTGCCTATTGCAGGCCCGCAACTCTTTAAAAAGTGGACGAGCTATCACATCTTTTATCAAATTACAATGAATTAAGATGATTGAATTATAGATGACGAATTTCTGTGCTAGATTAGGTGCACAAAACACATGTTCGCAGCCCTACGTCTAGAAAGCAGGCAAATAGGAAGCACAGCGTCAAATTTGGATTAGATTCCATTGACGGAGCGTCTTGTGAGAGTAGAAAGAACGAGAAAATTGTTCATTTTTGATGCCCTTATAGAGGCAGTCAGAATTGCACTGATTGGTGACTTGTAACAATTCCTCAGATTGTTAGAGGCGTGATTTAAGTAAGTAAATCTTTTACTTTTTTTTTTTGCAGACCTCTTCGCTAGTGCCACGCCCAAGATCATTTGTTCTCATGTAAAAGAGAAAGCAGAGATGTCTTCACTGTTTGTACATGAAGAGGTAAGTTTCTTGTGCGTTTTGATTAATGCTACATGCTCTAAACGTTGTACTTTAAGAATTGTTTTTCACACTGGCTCACTACCCTAGAAGGAATTTGATTCTTAAGTGAGTTCAGGCTTTCGTAAATGCCATTTTTGAGCTGTAGTCTCACACTTCACCTCATTTCGGGAATTCGCTGTATGCTGGAGAACTCTTATCTTTATCATACAAAATTATTGGAATGTATGGGTTGTATGCTTCGAGTTCAGTGTAATGTCAATTACACGCCATTTCGAAGGATACACACTACACATTCTTTATATATGGTGCTGCCAGAACAGCACGAAAATTTTTTTGTGAGAAGTCATATTTGCTCTTATTACAGGATGAGAGGGTGCCGCTGACGTCCTGCGTAGTCTACCCTGGACCCAGCCTAGAGCAAGCCTACTTCCTGAACCTCCACATGGATAACCGAAAAATCTTCCGTGTCAGTAATGACGAAGAAGGAAGGAGTGACAGCACTGATGAGTTGATTTTTTTTTATTTTCAACATTGTCTACGGCCGCAAGGCCTTTAACAACCACCGTGATTGAGCGGCTTTTTCTCGGCGTGAGTTTGGAGTTTATCAAAGAAGTTGTTCAGGCAGTACGACACTGAAAATTTTAGTGTCACAATGCCTGAACAACTTTTTCTAGTGTGGTCGTGGTAGATGAACAAATATTGTTATTTGTGTAAGTTATTTTGCTTAAATATAGCTGGACCATTCCATGCCAAACGTCCCAGCCACTTTGGCGACCATCTGAATTGTATTTGAAAAAAAAATGTGCTGACTTACTGCGTTGAAAACAGTGAACTGCTAGAATACTTCAGCGAGAAAAAAAGTTTTGTTCATGTGGCTGGCTTATAACTTCCTGGCATAATGCCGTCTGTGTGCTGTTTGTGGAAAATTTTGTTTTAAAACTACCGCTTATTTTTTTAAAGCAAATTCGGTCTACCTGTTAAGTAAATATGCTTCTGTAAGGTATTTGAAGCTCAATAATAATAGTGCAATTTTTTTGCCACATTCGCTTCATAGAATAAAGCCAAAATGTGTTATGTTTGCATTTTTTATTGCAATATTGCACTTTGTATGAATATCTGAGCAGTGAATACTTACTCCACAGAAGGTATATTCTGAGGAATAAATATCTTTATACGTCTCAAGCTGCTGAAATATACGAGAAAGTATCACGAATTTCACAAAATCGTGATTTTTGTCCGTATTGAGATGCAATTTGCTCCATGTTGCGATACAATAAAAACTCATCATTATACCTAAACTGTAAGAAAATGAAATTCTTTTCTGTAATAAAAATCTTATCGCAAAAAGGACAGGAAAGAGCGCTGTCAACTGAATTTTATTGAAGGTGCTACGAGCGTTTTTATACTGAGCACAAGACCAGGGCTCATCTGCAACAACACATGTGTGACCATGACAAAATAATTTTAACGGAGAAAAGAATACTCTTTTTCGGAAAGGATAAGTGAAGGTGTACTGATGCATTGATCCTTGGCCTTCCTGATAAAGAGTTCTAAAATCTCTCATTTTTCTGCTTGCTTTTTTTTTCAAAAACCGTGTTTTATGAAACCTAGGACTACACTTACATTCTTTACGGTGTCCGGCCATGAGACTACTATAGCCCTTCTTAACATTTGAAGCATGCTGTCTTGCTTGATCATTGAAGCATTGCCCAGTTTGTCCTATGTTTACTTTTCCACGTGTTAGCGGTATCTCATACACATTAGATTGGCATTCAGTAAACCTATTCTAGTGACGAATGGTGCAAGATTGACTATTCCTGTTGCTGTAAGTACATGCACTTTTGAAAGCTTGCAAGGGGTGGAAAACAACAATGTCATATCTGGTGGCTCTTTTCCTAAAATTGTGAGACACCTTATGTACGTAGTACCATGTGACATGCAAAGGTGATTGGTCATTCTCTTTTTCTTTTGGTCCTGTTTCCTTTAACTTTACTTTCTGCAGGAGGGTTTCGCAAACAAGTGTGATGATGCTGTTGGGGTATTGGCTGGTGCTATCAGCCCAGGAGTGCTAAGAATGTTCTGCCTTTTGATAGTGGGCATTCAAAATTAATAGAAAGAGGAATTGATACCACATGTATTCAGGCCACCCTTCAGAAGTCATGTTAGCACAAGGGTGAGGTCAGGCTTAAAAACCAGATTAAAAGACTAAAAGATGCTGGGTATCCCAACAGAATCTTCACACCCGTTTGCAAAACCCTCCTGCAGAAAGTAAAGTTAAAGAAGACAGGACCAACAAAAACAATGACCAAAACCTTTGCATGTTATACCACATCACGTGTCTCACAACTAGAAAAATAGCCAGCAGATATGATATTAGCGTGTTGTTTTCCACCCCTTGCAAGCTTTCAAAGTGTGTGTACTAAACAGCAACAGGAATAGTCAATCTTGCCCCATTCGTCACGAGAATAGGTTTACTTAATGCCAATTTAACGTTTGTAGAAATATTTTTTATCAGGTAAACCAATGATCAGTGCATCACTACACGTTCACTTATCCTGTCCGAGAGGGAGTATTCTTTTCACAGTTAAAATTATTCTGTAGTGCTCACACGTGTCGTCGCGCAAGAACACGGTTCTTGTACTCCGTATAAAAGCGCTCGTAGCACATTCATTAAATTCAGTTGACAGTCTGTGCTCTTTCCTGTCCTTTCTGTCTCTTCCTAAAGTTGTCGCGCTGTGACTAGCACACAACCACGATGAACCAACTCTCCCAAATTAAGCTCTTGTTACGTAACACGTAGACCGAGTTTCGTATGGAAAGAAGGAGCGTTGCTTTTAAAATAAAATTTTTCACATACTACACCTAGACGGCATTCCAGAAAGTTCAGAAGGCAGCCACGTGACCAAATATTTTTCCTCTCCTAAATATTCCAGAAGTTCACCATTTTCAATGCAGCACGAGTTTCTCGAATACATTTGAGATGGTTGCCAATATGGCTGGGACATTTGGCATAAAGTAACCCAGCTGTGTCATTAGCCATAATTATGCATTACCTCTTTTGTTTTTTGTGTGTCCTGACTCAGTTTTGTGTTCGTTTTTAGCATATTGTGTTACTGATCATTGTATTGGTTTCTTAAGTATTCGCTAAAGTTATATGTGCGAAAACCCGTATATGTTTGCATGTACATCATTTTTCATAACCAATTGTTATACATCCAGGAATACAAAGCTTAAACCACTGTGATTGTATACATTTGAAAACACTATCCATATATATTTTTGTGTGCATCACTTCTTGGGAATGATTGTGTACATGAAGGCGTATATAGTGAAATCATGGTGATTGTATATATTTGAAAGAATTATAAGTATATATTTGCCTGTATTTCATTCCTATTAACCGATTGTGTACACGAAGGAGTATTAAACTGGAAACCACTGGGATTGTAGATACTTGAAAGAATTATAGGGATATATTAGCGTGTATTTCATTTGTAGTCTCTATGTACTTGAAGCAGTATACTAAACTGAAACCAGTGTAATTGTATGTTGCAAAGAATTGTCAATAAAGTGAAACTGAAAAAAATATAATATACATTTGAGGTTTTGCATGTGTAGTGTATGTATACATGAACGTATATCTGGTGAAAAAGTTGTGTGGCAGAAGAAAAGTTTATGTTTTATTTGCCTATTAAATAAACGCAATATGCAAGGGCAGCAAGGCTTCATTTTCTGTAACACGCATTATGCATACACACTGAAGTATATATAGATCCAGCACAAGTTCATACACGATTGTACGCGTTTATATTTTTGCCCACACGCAATGAATGGAGCTCGACAGGTGGTGCACCATCGATAATCAGGACCACTTTCTTCAAGTAGTGTTTAATCAGTGCATGCTGATATCTATTGGTGGCAGTATTCGCCACCCCTGCCATGGGCACTCAACACCCTTGTGCACCCTTCTCGCACCCTCCTCAGAGGGTGCTAAAAAAGTGATGGACATCGAAGGCACCCTTCCTTAAGGGTGTTTTTTTAACACCCTACAGTTTTTTTACATGTACACCCTATTCTAAGGGTGCATGGTAAAGCACCCTTTTTGGAAGGTGCTGAATTAACACCCTTAGGGTGTCGTCCACGGGACAAGCTTATTTACACCCTTCTGGGTGTAAAAATTTACTGTGCAGTTCCAGTGGAGATGTTCGACAGAGTATGCTGGCCACTGCAAAGTCTACTTCGTGACAGTGATAAAAAGGAAAAGAAAACAAAAACGACAGTGATAATATTGCTCAAGCCAGGCGATCATCGCTATAATAAAAAGGAAAGCTAGAAAAAGTTCCAAAACGTTACATAAAAAAAACAATTAGTTGTAAAACCGTGTTGTCCAAGCAATCGAGGCGACCAATTGTTCCACAGCTTAGGCGACGTTTTTTCTACACTGGCGTATCGCTGGCCATCAAGAAACGTACAAAAAAGCATTTAAAAAGTGAGAATGATTGAGAAAAGGTGCTACGAAACAGTATACATTGGTGCAGGTTCGTAGGAACGAGTACAATTTATATATAGTCCCACGGACATGTACTCGGCTAATGTCGCTGCAGTTTGTACGCAGCAGAGACAGCAACGCAGCCGTCGTGGGCACAGAAGAGGATGGCCTAATCCCCTCGAGTGGCTTCCGAACACCGCGCAGCTCTCGCTTTTAATTAAGACTAATTGCACCTGGCGGTTGAATCGTTTTTGTTTTTTTGCTGGGCATGTTTGCACTTCTATTTAGCGTGTGAGGGAACAGCGCCGGTGAACGAGGCGCCACTGCAGGTCATTCTGCGCGAAATTTTGCAGGTTTATTTTTGGCTTTTCATGCAAGTTATTAGCACCGAGTCATCGTGTTCTGCTCGACAACAACTACAACACGGCTAATTGGGCACGAAGATGCATTGAATCAATTTATCTTTCTCCATTCCTGCTAGAAAGAAAATGAAGCGACGTTATGCTACTCGCGATTCTACGGCCACCCACATGTCCAAACATAAAGGACACGTTAGAAGCGAATGACTTAAACATGAAAGAGTGTTCTAGAAATAACTAGAACACAGACAACAGCAGTACAATTCGTTGAATATTCGTATGCCCGCAAGGTTTATATGCCCCGGGTACATTTAAAGCACGAGTGGTTAAGAGTTGAAAATTAGGCTTGCCTCGAGTCCCTTTCCTGCTCCTGGCCTAAGTCTTCCCTGTACAGCGTTCACTTTCGTTATCGATATAGCACACAGCGGAAAATTTTTTCTTCGTCGTTAGTGGACCTTGTCGCTCCCACGAAGGCTTCGCCATTGCCAGAACGTGAAGTGCGCTTTTACTACAACTACAATGGCATTGGAAGGCAGGACAGCTGAGCGCACAATGCTCTGAGCCGTCGCTCAGCAGCGTTTCCGCAATAGTTCGGAAAGTGTACAGTAGCGCACTGGCACACAGATCGGTGGCATCTGTACTCGAATTTTGAAAGGCTGAACAGGGCAATGCTCTACCGAATGAGGATGGCGTTGCGTGCTTCGCGTGTGAACTTTTAACCAGTGCGGCAGTGTGTTCACGTGAAACGCAACTCTGACAAATTTAGAACATAGCTAACATATAAGCAAACCTATGCTTCAAACATGACTCATGTAAGCATTTTATCTATTAACAAAAATGGCGATGATGATGGACTGTAAACACGGTGCACGCCTATATTTAAGTTTGCACCAACGGTGACGCAGTTGGATCAGAAAAACATAGAAGTTATGCGTGGCGTCTATGCTAACGAGAACATAGAACCGTTATATGAACAACGCAGCGCATGTGCTTGCATGAATATTTGCTGCTTCAAGATTATGAGCTGAAAGGTTAGCTGTATGTCTACCTTGTTCATGTAGGAATTACCAATCTTTAAGTCTGTAAATGTTCATTGTGAGTTGCTTTTGCCAGAAAAAAACGAAATCAAAACCTAAATTCGGTATCCATGCAAAAGCTGATGTCGAAGTAACCGAGGAAAAAGCTGAACGAATCGTTGTTGCCCGTTGTAATATTTCCTCTTCTCTAAATACATCTCACATCCTCGATTGCTAATGTCCAGCCGGAGTGCTATTGTTGAAATTGTAAATTTCTGCCATGTTATAAATTTCACCTGTTGTCAGCAGTGACTGGCTCAAAAATCTGTCGTTACGAAATCTGTGAATGTGGTGGATGTTTCAACGTACAGAATAGCACACTTGAACAGGGTAACCAGCGAATTTATCACCAATATATATTTTTTTCTTTTTGAAAGTGATACTTTTTGCGTAAGCCCAAAAAATAAAATAAGGCGCAAAACTGAGCCATTCAACCGAGATCACTCTTTCACTGAGACGGTTGAACCGGTAATCACCAATAAAAAAAAATAAATATGATTATAGTGCTCACGTCTTTCGATAGCTGTCGCGCGCGTCTATCTTTAGCTTTCCTCTTTCGGTTCCTTGCGTGTCATAAAGACCCTGCTGCCGTTCCATTCAATGAACTTGCACCCGAGGTTTTTTTTTCCTTTTTTGCATACGTCGTTATCATACAAAGGATCCATCCGACCACATCTTGAGGATGCACGCCCGGATAGATGGATTGAATGATAGCTTCATGAATAGATGGAGGTTGTCGATCAGCCAGTGAGGCAGCCTGCTTGTTAGTGGACGTCGTACGCCATCCACGCCCTGTTAAGCCCATCGGGTGCACTTTCAAAGTGATTGCCGTGTCCTGTGAAGAAGGCAACTATACATACGCTATTCTCATGAAAAGAATGCATGGTCCCGTTTCCGTTTTCTTTTTTTTTCCTGATGTGTTCATTGAATGCGGCACGTAGAGAGGCTTCATTCAGATGAGACTCACCGTGCCACGAGTGGGCTGGTCAGCGATCAATCCTGGAGCGTATGTGCTGTCCTGGGTGCGAGCTCAGGCGCTTGCGTTGACTTCAAGTGTCCTGGAATGAAAGAAAGAAGAAATAAAAAAAACGGAACAAAAATGACGGTCCATGTTAACTCGAGTTTTGCAAAGCAGTATAAGTACCGCTCAAGCAGGAATCTTTTTCACTAAACCAAGTTACCGGTTTCACAATATCCATTGTTATTCTCTAAAGTTCATTTTCAAAGCTTGCACGGTTCTTTGTTCCTCTGTGTTTGTTCATTTGACTAAGACGACTCCAAAAAGCAATCGTTTTCTTATTTTTTCGGAGTCAATCGTTACACTTATGAGTCCCCCAACCCCCATCCCTCTCCTCGCCTCGAATCTCTCCGCGCCTCACGTCGTTTTGCAGTGTCTCCATGATTTGCTCACCTCTGGTCAAGCGACGACGTCATGTGACGTTATCATGTGACGTCACATCAATTTACATTGTAGCGACTCCATGGTGACAAGGAATGTGATGTGGTCTTTTCGGTAGCACATTTTCAGTAGGTTCTCTTGTAGCACAAGAAAAAAAAACGGGACAAATACATAGGCACACACACACAGCGAGATGTGAACCGAGTATATAACTGCAGCACTCTGCTTGCGAAAATTAAACCATTTTTGGCAGGGTGCACTCTGCGTGTCAGTGTTTGCTTATCATGGCTTGCACTGACGTGACTGAAACCACCATATTGGTGGACCACATAGAACACGCAAACTTTGTAACGTCGCGAGTTAACGCTATCATTACATCAATCGCAAGTTGTTTCGATATAGACGCGTAGAGGCCATTAAAATGCTGGCCGCATCGTGATCCCATTGAACCATGCAAGATGAGCGCGATGTCATTAGGCTTCCTTTGCTTTATCAAGCCCGCTATCGCAAATGTGCTGAGCAAGTGCATTATGAATAGAACCGGAATAGCAGCGAACCGGAACAGCAGCTTTCGATGCCATTGACTGGCATTGAATTCATTTCTCTGGTGTCTTGGGACGTTGAGCCCCACAAATCAATCATTTCTCTGGTGTGGGTTCATCACGAGCACTTCCCTTTAAACTTCTAGCGCACTTGACTTGCTCGCCCATCTGCTGACGCTCTTTCGAATCTTTCTTGTTTTCGCTCTTATTGTAGTTTTGTTCAGGAGTATATTCACCTGTCAACGCGCAGGTCAACATGCACGCCGGTCCCTGTATTGCATACTAAAGTATCTAATGTATTGTCGATCTCGGTTTGTGCTTACAGGTGTTCATAAATATTCCCGCCGATTTGACAGCGAAGTTTTTCCCGCAGAATAACAGGTAGGCAGACAGGTCGGCTTGGGTTCATAATGATGTAAAAGTCAGGGATTGGACGAATACAAAGGACAAGAAGAAGACAGGACATGCGATGCCTTCTTCTTGGCCTCTGTATTTGTCTTAGCGTGGAGCCCCGCCGCGGTGGTCTAGTGGCTAAGGTACTCGGCTGCTGACTTGCAGGTCGCGGGTTCGATTCCCGGCTGCGGCGGCTGCATTTCCGATGGAGGCGGAAATGTTGTAGGCCCGTGTACTCAGATTTGGGTGCACGTTAAAGAACCCCAGGTGGTCAAAATTTCCGGAGCCCTCCACTACGGCGTCTCTCATAATCAAATGGTGGTTTTGGGACGTTAAACCCCACAAATCAATCAATCTTAGCGTGGACTTTTACAACATTATATTTTCCTCGATGGGGAAATAGTCGTATAAAGTGCAGTGAAAGGATAATGAATTGCAGGATGCCGTGTGTTACTTCGATGGAAACAGCGTGAAGACAGGACAGAAGGAAGGCAGCCCACATCAAGCGCTTGTGTTGTGGCCTTCTTCGAGCGAAGCTAGTAATAACTCAGACGGTTGAGTAGCACCGTACGCAAAAAAAAAAAAAACACGTTTCCACATGAAGTAAATCATGAAGAATGGGCGAAAATCTGGGTACTGTATCGATGAGTAATGGTACGTTGGCTGAGCGTTGCCCCCGTATGATGTAAATTGAGTGACATAGAGTGTATATATTGGGGCGTTAAAACACAACTAATAAAGTGTACATAAAGTTATTTCACCTTTTAGCCGTCTGAGGATATCTAAGCAAGATTTATAAGATTGCTGGAATGCACGATATGCCTTGAAAGTGAATCCAAAATACCGCCATCTTACCGGTGGCAAGATACCATTTTAGTATAGGTAATTAGTTGGGACATAAGGCGCTCAACATGTGCCTTTGTGTTTCAGGTTTCCTTGAGAAACCTCAACATCCAGGCACCTAGTGGTAATAAGAGAGCGTAACAGATAAGTTAAAAGAGGCAGATTACACAAACGCTTGTTAAGAACGCTCGTTTGTGCAATCTGTGTCTTGTAACTTGTCTGTTACGCACTCTTAATACTATGAATTAGTACAAATTCACCCAAATTTTTGTGCATCTAGGCACATTTTACTTAAGATTGATTCATCTTCATAATGTCTCGCTCGATAAAAAAATTAAAGCACAATCACCTTGCATCCGCATGCTTCGTATACATCGATTCCCGAGGTACGCGGGATCTGCCGAATTTTTTTGTCTTGCATATGTTTCAACTATAGCAACGGCTCTATGCCGTGACCGTAACGGAAGAGGAGGCTGCAGTTGAAGGAGATTCACTCCTTAAAAACCCGGCGTCCGCGAGCGAGAAGTAATGCAGCCTTCTAAGGTGAGCTGGTCAAATGTGTATTCGTACACGCTGTTTATCAATAATAGATTTTCTCTCGATCGTCAGCTTGTCGGCAACGAGTCATTTCTGATACGACAATCTAATCGTCTTTCGGCGGAACTTGTCGTTGGACGTTGACACATTTCATTGTTTCCCGGATATGAATGCACGACTGTCGTTGTTGCCTGTAGGAAATGAAGTGTTGCGCTGCTAAGCGAGTGGATGGAAGTCCAATTGCCAGTTAGGAGGGAGGACTGCACAATGCGACGGATAGAAAAAAAAAGGGGGTAAAAGGGAAAAAAAGATAGAAAGAAAGAGAAGAGAGAGAAAGAAAAAATGGAAGAGCAAAGTAAAGACAAAGAGACCAAGAAAGAAAGAAAAAAAGAAATAAAGAAAGAAAGAAAGAAAGAAAGAAAGAAAGAAAGAAAGAAAGAAAGAAAGAAAGGCAGGAAAGCATTCAGCAGATCCCACGTAACGGGGAATCGACCTTATGCGAAGCATGCGGTGGGAAGGTGATCGTGTTGCAATTTTTTTTTATTGAGCGACACGTTATGAAATGACGCTAAATACATCTACAAATGTTGCACGCACCGACATATGTTGAAGAGTTGCAGATGTTTATATAACCAGTTGTTTGCACTTGCGCAACGAGGCCAACTGGAACATGCGTATTCGCAACACCAGAAGCTGATATGAAGCGCTGTTGCTCGCGAGGTTGCTGGTCCTGGACACTGCTACATAAATCAACTTTCGCACATGGCAACTAACCACGATTGACGTTAACTCGACGTGACGGCTGTATCAAAGAAGTACATATGTAATGTTTATAAAATTGGGTAGGCAGCACTGCAACCCGTATTGACGTTTCACGAAGATTAGCGTCTATTTGAAAAGTAGTTCCGAGACCTGGCGTAGCTCTGTGGTAAAATGCTTCATTGCCACGCAGAATGCTTGGATTCCATTCCAGCTGAGACCCTGACATTTATTCTTTTCATGGTTGGCTCGATGCTACGGATGTCAGGTATTTATTAAAGGGCCGCTCACCACCCCACGTTTAAAGCCGAGAGGGGTGATTTTCCCCTCACCTTCATGCACGCGATGCACCCTCCTCGTCCCTTACTTTTTGAATGAACGCGAACAATATCAGCTTTAAGCACTAAAGCCTATCAAGATATCGCGCTTCTCAGTTGCACACTTTTATCGCCGCCTGCGCAGATGTAAACATAAAAAAATGAAGTTTGATCGGTTGATTGTGCACAATATTCATGCGAGACAAAGAAGAATGGATTGGCGGCTGCATGGCAAAGCAGTACAGGAGACAAATCACATGTGATATTTTGCGTATATCAATGAATCGAGAGCATGTACGTTGTAGACGTCTTGGGAACTACTGTCTGCGTCACAGTAGTGCGCCAATTGAGAAGGACGATAAATATCAGGAAAGAATATTGCGCTCCTTCTTTGTATTTTGGGAGCCTGATGAGCGGCCCTTTAACGCTCGCGCGTTAAAATTGCCAGTGTGTGTTCTCGTCGTTCCTCGGTAGATACAAAGTGTTAATCACCTGTGGCAGATACCCGCATACCAGCCGCACATACACACCTGTGGGTACGTGCCACTGTCTGGCGGGACCTGTTTGACGACGTGCGCGACGGGATTGTGACATCATCATGTCATATTCGTCAAGCCATCTTACCCTCTCAAGCTAATTTTTGTTCATGCCATGTTAAGGGGGTCACCACGAGGGCACCCAAACATAAGCGGCTAGATAGACAGATAGATAGATAGATAGATAGATAGATAGATAGATAGATAGATAGATAGATAGATAGATAGACAGACAGACAGATAGATAGATAGATAGATAGATAGATAGATAGATAGATAGATAGATAGATAGATAGATAGATAGATAGATAGATAGATAGACACGCTCTAAGCCACCGAAGTTCACTAAGAAATGCTTCGCATTTATAAGAAAAAAAAGGAAGAAATGTAGCACGTCAGGTGCGGACACGCCAAATAAAGCGGAGATCACCCGTCGGAATGTTGAAGATTAACTAATTGATACAACGGGGGAGTTGTGTGCTAGCAAGTCATCGATATCATTTCCACCTAACGACTTCTTGCGCAAGTGGTGATTTGCGGTATCATCCTTGTCGGGATTTCGCCTACGCCCAGTCGCCTTTTTTCGCGCGTATCGCTGAGTGACCCCACTGCTTGCTTTGCGATGGTCTGGTGGTGTGGTGGTCTGGTTTTGAAAATAAACATGTCGTTGCTAGTAGCGCTGTGTGGTGTCTTTACGTGCCTTATCGTGTTGTGCGTCGTTTCACGCTACATCAAAACTGTTTAAATTATTTGCCAACAAGCTTACGTGGCAACACACGTTAGGCTTAGATTACTCCCCTTTCCCGATAACACAAGGGTCTTCTGAATGTTGTGCTTCCGTCCAGTCTCCATGGTGAGACGGATTAATGTTTGAGCCGTTGTCTGCGCCTGCCGAGACAAAGTTAGACTTTCACGGCGCGTTTGGTTGCAAAAAAAAAAAAGAATGGTTCACCATTAGGAGGATATCCTGGCTTGCTCTTTCACCCGGAAAGAATTTCGCGATACGAGAAGTAAGAAGGGCGAATCGAGCCTGGAGGGGTGACTTATGCTGAAGTCGCTTCGATCTACGTTAGACGAACCACGAGTAGCATCACCATCACGACGGCCATCACAACAAAACATAAGGCCGAGTCCGGGTGGATATATGAAGGGGGCCCTATACCAGTCGTTTACAATGATCGTGTCTGTTTCAATGTACCGCATCGCCGAACAATGTAGATATGTTTTCGTGTTACACTGGCCTGACGATAGTACAACTACAAATCCCAAGAGAAGTGTTATTCTGATCGATTTCGGTAGCGAACAAGTTCACCTTCCGTTATCTCTTGCGGCCGAGCAAACAAAAGGCCTTGGCTGGCCTGCCACAGAGCATTGAGAGTTTAGAACGTTCTCCCTGCTGGGTTTACTTTCTGACTTGGAAGGGTTAAGAGACGCGCCAACTAAGTATATTCTCTGGCTCTAGCGTATATTGGTTTTGGCAGGTTAGCTAAATAATTCTTCGTTATTATTGTTTCTCGAAAGAGGCTATAGGTTGGCAGATAATGCAATAGAGCCAAGAACATCGGGTGTTTACATCATAAAGCTTTTTTAGAAAGCCGATGCCCCTCCTTTTCCTCTGTTGTCACCCGCATTCGTTTATGCCTGTTTACACTGCATTGCTAACGGGTGCTCATTATTAAAGTTAAAAAAATAATTACTATTCAGAATCATACCAGGTGCTGTCTTGGGCTGGCTTAATTTCCATATTTATTTGTGATGACATCGCATGTACAGCCTCTTATAAACGCACAGAAAGTAATATTTCAACCGCTAAACGGTGGCCTACGGTACAAGAGAACAATCTCTCAACGCCACGCAGCAACTGGGCATGGTGATTAACCTGCTGCGCAAGGCAAAGCCTTGACTCATATTTACATTGGGCTCATATCCGATTTCGCATAACAGTACGGTGTCATTGATTTCCTCGTTGCTCATTAGTAATTCAGGTACAGTAACGTCTCTCAGCGAGGAAAATTTGTGCAATATTCTTATTATGCTTTAAATACAGAAAACTGAATTTGTGGTCATTGCAGATAACTTCAGTTTTTTTCGAAGGGCAATACAAGCTATTTTATTTGTCAGAAGGGCTTTAATCCTGCATCACGAGTGATGTCATGGTGTCTAACAAAGGTTCTGTGATGAGACCTTTCAGAGGTAAAAACTAGGAGTTGCAATTTATGCCCATGTTCTTCTGCGAATGAAGAAGTGAAGTACAGAGTAAAATTTATATATTGAACGCGACTCAACCTTTATATATTGCGTTACCACCCCGTTATTTCTTTACGAAAGGCGAGAGGGAAAGAAATATGCAAGATATAGGAAACGATCTTGTGGGGTAGAATATATGGGCACAAAAAATGCTTGCAAGCGTCGATACTATCATGCTCCCCCGGTAGATGTATAATGAAGAAGTAATCAACGCTAGAACGAAGGGTTCTTGAGAAACAGTTGATAAAAAAAGATTATTTTCAAGTTGTGTCTTTTTGGTGATTTATCTCGCGGCTCTAGCTGCGCAGGGCTGAGGGCAAGATGTCAAATAGCGTTTCTAATATTGAACTTTCAAGCTTGATAACTTTCATTCAGAAGAATTGTGCAGTTTGGAGGTGAAGGGTCACAGCTGAATATGCATTAGCGCAAAAAAAAAAACAGTATATCAGTATGGCGCGTATGTTTATGAACATGTACAAGAACTGCAGTCTGGTACAAAGTGAGAATGGGAGCGAGAGGTAGAGAAAAATAAAGAATGGTAGGTAATTTGACCAGAATAAACATGCTGTTGGCTAGCCTGCGTTCTGTAAAACCAATCAATCAATTGAATGTTGCATGCATACGCTTAGTCATGCGAACCACCATCTAGATGGATCGCATCACTAAGCGACAAAGGGAGCAATGATTCATCGTAGTGTCAGTCACGAGCTCCCCCTCACGGATGTCTCAGTTGCTTAAAATATCAGCGAACAGGCGGCTTAGCAAAAAAAAAAAGAGAACTACAAGAGGTGAATGTACGCGAAAAAAAGTTGAAGATCTTTCATGTCATAGCTACAAAAGAAAGAAGTCAGCTAAGAATGTAGCGAAGGAAAGTACAGTGCAGCAATATGTGGCTTTCCTTATAATGCAGATGGGATGACAAATGTAAATTAAGGTACGAAAAAAAAACTTGCCAGTGATGCATTTCGAACTCACAACCTCCTGATCAAACGTGTGCTGCACTACCGATTGTTGTCTCACAGTAGCAACTGTTGCCAATCCACATTCTTCTTGAAAACTGTACTGGACCTGATCAAGCTCTAGCTGCAGCGTCATGCATTGTCGTGTAGGCACATTTAGAACGAGTATTCACACAATTGCGAAAGCGGAACATAATAGTGACGCGAATACAAACCACCAGGCTGTGGGCATTTTTCACAGAATGCATCGCTACGCCGCTGACGTCAGGCGCCGAAACAGCTGCTGAGACGCTTCGGCATCGCTTTGCCAACAATCGCGGCTTCGCACTTCGGCCGTGTGTGGGCGAGCGCATGCATTTATATTTATGCATGTATGCATTTACACTTAGCATGCATGCGTTTATATTAGGGAATGCCGATAACCTGAAGCACCGGCCCAACACTGAATTGCGCAGTGCACCAGCGCTACAGAGCAGTGTACTGAAGACCTTGCCTCTGGGAGGCGTTGACAAAATAAAACACGTGCTTTCCGAAGGTGCCATTATTCGAATGCTTAAGCAAACTTAAAATATTTTCCACCTTGCGCAATGGGCTCGAACGGCGGGCAGGAGCTGTTCAAAGATTTGAAATGGGGCGTAATTTGTAAAACTGATGTAGATGATTAATAATAATAAAGATAATAATTAAAATGGATAAAAGATGTACCTTACCACAGTGTTTCCCTCGCATAGGGGGAGCCAGGAGGATAAGTAAGCGTCGATAAGCGGCCACGCGGCAAAAAAAAAAAACATAAAAAGATTGATTTAAATTGACGGTTGATAACGGCGAGGGAAACATAGTCTTCATTGAGGGTGTTTTCGAAGTGAATGGTATATGCGCTTTTTGATGCGTTGGTTTCTGTATCACTTGCTGAATTATAGCCAAATTTCATCGATCCACGGTGATCACGAGTGGAAGCCCTTCAGAAATGTCAAAATGGCGATGGGCTATTCGCAGGAAGGATTTGAATTCGCCCGTTTGACTCGACCGCTTATTTCTATTGGCTAAGACGTTAATGTCGTGAATTTCTATAATTACTCCCGTAATTATTGCTTGTACGCATCTGGAGATGCCATCTGCCGACGTGAAGGTAATGCCTCGGGTAGCACGCGGGTGCCTCCTTTCTGTAATTTTTAATTGTGAAGCATCTCAGAAAGGGGGTCGATACGGTGTACGGCGTGATCACCTTTACTGCACACGCGCAACAGTTGGCCCAAGCACTGTGAGAACGTGGTCACGCGGTAGCGCGTTCCGGCCTGTGTAAGGGGCTGGGTAAGACGCTGTGGCCTGTCCCCCCTTACACTTTCTTAACAATCATGCAATGGCGTCGGGGGATGAGATTCCGCAGATGCGTGATGAACCAACGTGTTCTATCCTAGTAAGCACGCACTAGCAGGCTCTAGCGAATTCTGGCCGGCGTAAGTGGTGGTGTAAGAGGCCGTGGCCTCTCCTCCTTACACTCTCTCCGCATTAGATGTCTGCCGAGATCACACAGGAGCTGGTGGAGCAGCGGAAGGCTCGACGCGCCGAAGCGCAACGTATACGTCGAGAAGTGTACCTTGAGCTCCGGTCTGGGGAATCCCAGCTAAAACGGCAATGTCAGCAAGAAACTGGTACATACGAAACGCGGGCTCGACATGCCAAAACGCAAGCAATCTCCGCCGTACGCTACGCTGACGTGGACGCCAAGCGTCAGTCGATGAGGTGCGAGTTAAGCACTCCAATCGCGTTATGTAATGGAAATGGCGTGCTGGTAACACCGACGAGACGCGAGCCAAGGAAGCCGAGCTGAATCGCCGACAGTGGAAGGCCAACGCCGGCGAATCCTCGACGTGGCCGTCACCGGAAACGTCATCGGCAACGTCTCGAAAGCACCACGCGCCTTCCGTCGAAGCGCCCGTCCGCAAGCACCGGGCTCCACCGGCCGATCCGGACGTGACCTGGACGAACGATCCAAAGCTTCTCGAAGACGCTCCTGCTCCAAATGCGTTGCCGTACTCATCGGCAACGTCGCGATCCTCGCACTGCATCTTGATGGAACGGGTTCGACGCTGTCTAGAATGCGGCGAGGCGTGTCGACGCACGCCTCTTACAGTCGCGGAAGACTTCAACCTTGACGACAGCAGAGGAGGAAGAGAATGGCTCGTGGATTACGTGCGTGACGTGCACTCACTGAAGTGCATGCTAGCGGAACGGAAACTGCCCACCACGATAAGGGGAACGTGCGTCGATCTTGTCTTTGCCAACTTCGGCATCGCATGTCTTCAGGATCCTCTCAGCTTCCAGTTCACCGATCACAAGGCCGTGATAGTCAAGGTGAAACGCGCGCAATCTCCGATCAAGCACCCGTGTTCATTCTGAAGAAACGACAAGAACTACACCAGCCATCGCTTGAAACGAATCTTCCAGCGCTCTCGGCAGCACCCGTGTTAGCGCCGTTGAACCCGTGATGCCACCTGTGAACCACGCTGCTGCTTCGGCATCCCATCAGGGTTCGCTTTGGGAAGGCGTCATTAATTTTTAAGGGCGAAGCCTCTTGTGCCTTCGGTCGTATGTCCCGGGACGTCGTAGTAGTCGTAGTCGCAGTAGCCAGCTGCATTGCATTGCATGTCAATAAAATTCGGTGTCACAGCATATCCACGGAGTGAATGATGATGAGTGGGGTGAAGCGTCCATCCGACTGTCCATCCGCGCGTCCGTTCATCTGCTTCGCCCCACTCGTCATCATTCACTTCGTGACAATATGACCCCCTTGACAATATGGTGTGATTATTTTTCAATATTGCTAGATACCTTTCTCAAACACCTTTTACATCTCTACAAAAGAAATGCTGGTGCTTGAGAAAAGAAACCATTATTGATGACCACTCGAAAAAAAAAAGCCCCGTAAATCAGCCCAGCGATGTAATTGTTAAAATATCCAAACTACCCTTTCACTCAAGGCATGAATCTTCAATTTACAGTGCACATCAATCGAATTCATTGAAGCTTTGGAGGCTTGCTTTGATTGCCCCAGAGGGATGTTATGGAAATTCACAGATATCAAAAATATACAGTGAGTACAAGAAAGAACGGAGCTTCTCTAGGAGCGATGGCTAAGCGATCTAATGTAAACGATCAACTGTGGTCAATTCAGCGGGCTCGGGCAGCGGTGGGAAGGCTATGCCGCATCGCACATTATGCCCGGGCGGCAGGAGCAGGAGCGGGCAAGTTCATCGGTGCTTTTATCAATACATTATTTCCCGTCCGCCTGTATTTGAAATGTTCTACGCCCCGCCGCGGTGGTCTAGCGGCTAAGGTACTCGGCTGCTGACCCGCAGGTTGCGGGTTCGGATCCCGGCTGCGGCGGCTGCATTTTCAATGGAGGCGGAAATGTAGGCCCGTGTGCTCAGACTTGGGTGCACGTTAAAGAACACCAGGCGGTGTTCTTTAACGTGCACCCAAGTCTGAGCATTCCGGCCGCCGTAAGTGCTTCGAATCCGGTTCGGCGGTGGCGAGATCCGCCAAAAGGGCCCTCTCCGCGCCGATCGCTGTCGGACCGATTTTTGCGGCGTCCGCCGCCGAATCGGTCACCACGGACCAATAGGAGCGCTAGTCAAGGAATTTTGAAAAATGGCAGCCAAGCCTTACTCACTTGTTATGCCGCAGTCCACGTAACTGAATGTTGAAACCAACGGGAGTTTAACCTACTCTGTGCCTACTTCGCCTCCGTATTTCGTGAAAGAGGTGACCGAGCTTGCTGTTGGCGTGACCGAGCTTGTTGCGGTCTTGCAGAGCAAAACGAACCCACCAACGCCGCTGGCATCGGTGGTTTTTCTGCTCTTCGTGCATTACAAGACAGCAACTTGCCAGCAAAGTAAGCAGTACTGTCTTTTCTTGCTTCTTGCGTACGAGAAGCGTCGAAGTATACACCACTGGATAGCGTAGTAGCGTTTGCGAGCCGCGACAACCGGGTGACAGCGCATCCATCTCGCGTTCGCCCCGTAGTAGATGGTATATTCGGCGGCGCGGGGCGCGTCCAGTGCGAACGACGCTTCGTTTCGGCGGCAGAGGAATTTCGGTCGCTGTAGAAAGCGGATGTTTCAGTGTGAACGAGGCATAAAGGTGGATTCACGCGAGGGAACGGAGGAGGAATTTTCGCAGCGTACGGCGCGTCACGTGAAGTGCTCGTCATTGAAACTTTCCGCCCTCGCTTCATCCGCTCTCTTCCGCTCGCGGCACGAATGGAAATGCGTCGTCGCTGTTTCGATGCGTCCTTTTGACGGTCGTCTGCCCTCGATAGAGAGGATTCAGCGTCAAATCTGTCAACATTGGTTGGATTGGCGTAGCTAGGAAGCAAGCTGATGGCTTAAAAGCCACGTGTTTTAGTTTTGTGGCAACACCAAATGTGTTTCGTGCACCGTGGTTTCGTGTGACAGTGGAAGACGCGAGTGGTCTTCGATCGCATAAGCGCACTGCATAAGCATAGGAGTCGAGAGTATGCACGAGTGCAGCTCTGGCTGTGTGCATGCGATGTCTCCGCTTCAGCGCCGAATTAAACTAATCACGTGACTCTTCAGTCCGCGGAGCAGTGCTATATCTTGCTCTCGCGTGTGAATATAGCTTAAAAAACGCAAGGCGGGCGGCAAATACCAACTTAGGTTCCTATAATTTTTGTAAGTGTGAAAGACACGTTGACGAGGTGAAGTACACAGGACAAGCGCTACTTTCAAGTGAAATTTTCATGAAAGGTAAAAGCAAATATATAGCTGTACCCGCTAGAAAAGAGAAAGCGGGAAATCTAGACAAGGTAAAACAACAATGCGAAATTTTAGGGTCTGCACTCATTTAAAGCAAATGCCAATAACTGAATATTGATCGCCTCAGTGCCTGTTTTTAAGCGCATAAGCGCATAAAGAAATCAAAGTGTGAGGCGTGGCACGAAATTTAGGCAAGGTCCGTTTTTCTCGTTCTTGTGGAACAGCTTACTTCATGACTGGTTTACGCGCAGAAGCAGACTCTCCAACTCATCATGCAACTCTAACGCTTCGTTCCACCTCTTCCACTGTGGTTCTGTAGCCAGAACGACGGCGTGACGTGAGTTTTGTAGCAACGCATCGCAGTGGACGCCGAAAGGCAAGTCGCAGAAAACCACAATGTCCCAGTTGTATTGTCTTAACGTCGGTATATCCGCAGATGTCGCCACGAAGACAAATACTGACATCAACTCTATGTCTTCGAGCTCTTCTGCAACCTCCACGGAGTCCTGGCTCTGGAGCCAACGCTTCAGGTCTCGTCGAGAGGCCACGGTCGACACGAGGGCCAGCGTCTTTCCCTGAGCGTTGTTTACGACAGCGTCTCCTTTCAGCTTCGTCATGAGGTTCTCGCACTGCGCCAAAAATGCTTGCAGCTCCGCACGTGGATTGGCCATCATCATCTTTTTCGCTAAACAGCAAGCCGCCACAATGCCTCGCTCACGAAGCGTTGTACCAACTTCCTGTACTTCTGGGTCATCGGAACTGGACACAATGGAGCCTACTTGCGCCTGCCAGTCCAACTCGAGGAAGCAGACTTCGAGAACCGCTTCCTTGGCGTGTGGCCTCACGGGCGTTGCCAGGCTACATATTAGCTTCAGCGGTGTCCTCAGTTTTTCCATGTCGCTTTCGAGACCACCCAGGCAGCAGGATTTGAGATCATCAGCCAGCGCTAACATCCACGTCGATTGCGACAAGCCCGTGCTTCGTCTAGACACCTTCTGGAAGCAAGGCACTATCTTACGATAGGCGTGGCCGGGGTTCAGATAGTGCTCGAAGTCACGCAAAACTAGAACATTTATCTCGGCTGCACCGATAACGCCGTTGGCCAAGAGGCACCACAGCACGTCGGGCTCCATCAAGTACACGCAGGCATCGGCCCCTCCGTGCCAAGACGACGCGGAAGGCACGATGTGGATTTCAGCTGGAAGCAGTATCCGTAGGTAGTTCACGAAGTAGTCGTCTTTGGCAATTTGATGGCCAACGATGACGGCGAGTGAGGACAGCTTTTGCCGTACTACGGTAAGGCACAGCTGACGCCTAAGCTCGGGTGGCCCGAAGGCTATGACGCAGTCTTCTTCACAGACTTTCTCGGTCAGCTCGGCTTCGCGAGGGCTAGGAATGTACAGGTCTTCTTCGTCTAGCGTCGGCTTGTCTCGAGTCCCTTCAAGATCTGCGAGGCACTGCAAAAAGTCGCAGCACACAGCGGCCCGAGCGTCGCCCATCTGCGCCATATTGGATAAACGATGGCGGCAAGCTGAGATATACCTCGGCTTTTGGTCCGGCTTTCAAGATGGCTTCGATTGACGATGCGGTTGTCGGTAAGAGTTCTAGAAAGCACGACCTAAACGTTTTGATTGCAGCGCTGACCGCGCGCTGGGAGAAGAACCTAAATTGATTTGATGGGCTAGTTGGAATAATGAACTTTGATGAATATCCCACATTCACAAGAAAAAGAAAAAAAATTCAGACACGTGACTATCCCTTTTTCTTTCCTCGTGGTCATGTTTTTTGTTTTAATTAAGTTTTCGATTACGTGATGAAAATGCATCAATGTTTTACTGATATCTTATCTTTTTATTACCAAAAAAAAAAAAAAGCCCCAGGCCTGGGCGGAAGGCGCAGCATGGTCACAGCGAAAGCTAGAAGAGCGACATTTCAGAGCCTTTTCTAAACACCCATTAGATAACTGCTGCAAGCACACTTGCTTGGTACCCATTACAACATTAATAATAAAACCTTTTGTGTTGTGGGCTGGCCTTAGCTATGCCATTTTTCGTCACTCTTCTGAGAAGCGTGGTATCATCTAAACACTTGCAAGGAATTTCGTGCCAATTGTTCATGCAGTGGCTGATGACGATGAGGAATCGTGCCTGAAGTGGGTATGCGTCACAGTCAATAGGCGAACAATAACAAGTGTTTGTAGTGCGTTGACGCATTGGACGATCCACCGGTTAAGGTATTCGCATTTTGCGACGACTGGTTGTTCTTTCGCTGTTTGAAAACATTTTATAGGTCGTATTAACGCGATTGCTTTCAAGACAAGTTTGCCAACAAGTCCCGAACACCAGCGTGGCTCAGTGGTAGAATATTGGGGTGGCACCCAGTGGACTTGAGTGCGAGCCCCACGGTGTCATTGGTACTAGGTTTTTTTCTTCCTAAATTTGTGCGTTGAAGTTACAGACACCGGCGGCGGCCGCCGCCTTCAAACTGGTGGTTAACAGAAGGGTACATGTTTTCAATTGAGATAAAGTGGCTCATACCCAGGAGGGGATCAGCCACGCGGTATAGCTCATAACGTAAAGTCCAAGTGCATTGCGAATGCGGCAGAAGCATGCGCGTTTGGGTCCTTATTAACGCGGTGGCTTTAAACAGTCTGTTTCGCAGAAATTCGGCGACGTTGGCTGTGAGAAAAAGAAATCATTGCATGACCAAAAAATTGACCATCTTTGAGTCACCGAAAAATTGAGAAAGATGACGATAAAATGAATAATAAAGATTTGGGGTCTGAGTCGGGATTGAACCTGGGTTGTTTGCACGGCAAGTAAGTGTTCTACCACACTGCCATGCCTCTTTTTTTATTTGTGGTTTAACTTCTCACATGAGGGGGACAAGCTAATATTACAATACACAAAGGACATGAAATAACAACTAATACTGTCGTCAAAGACTGCAAAAGCACATCGCGCCACAAAATTCCTGCATATTAAGCAGGGATTTTACCCTTTCTAACCATGAAGGAACACATTTATTTGCTCTTACAACTTCGAGAAACCTTTATATGCTTTCTTTAAAATACTGTCTTGCTGGTCTCCTGTCAGGGTCAAAGTGAAACCCAGCCAGTTGAGAGCACCATATACTGTTTACGGATTACCTTTTCTTTTATTCATCACGTCTGCTTTGAACACTGCCACGCCTCTGCTTGTGAATACAGTGTGGATTCTTTCCTCTGCTTAAAAATGCAGGGAAAGTAACTTTCATGCTTTACAAACACATGCACCCTGTCTACGTGATTAAAATGCACGGTTCAAGCATACATTGCCATCGGGCGTCAAAAGGTGAGATGATCAAAATGAGTTCATAGTTTAAAAACAGTAAGCCACTGCATCCCAGTAAATGAGATCTAATAGGGCTCAGCGAAGTTAGGGAAACAATGACGCTTATACAATAAGAACGGACACGTCCTATGCTACCGTGAATTAGTTGACAGATAAATCATAGCATATTCACCAAGTCTGTCTGCCTGCCTGCCTGCCTGCCTGTCCGTCCGTCCACCCGTCCGCCCGTCTGTCTGTCTGTCTGTCTGTCTGTCTGTCTGTCTGTCTGTCTGTCTGTCTGTCTGTCTGTCTGTCTGTCTGTCTGTCTGTCTGTCCGTCCGTCCGTCCGTCCGTCCGTCCGTCCGTCCGTCCGTCCGTCCGTCCGTCCGTCTGTCTGTCTGTCTGTCTGTCTGTCTGTCTGTCTGTCTGTCTGTCTGTCTGTCTGTCTGTCTGTCTGTCTGTCTCCTTGAAACGAATGAACGCACGGACGGACGCTTCGCCCCACTCATCATTAACTCCGTATATACGCGGTGAAAACGACTTACACCATCAGTCATATTATTCCCAAGGACATATACACACAACGCCATCTATAAGGCGACTCATAAACTAGAGGTGGCTACGTACTACTACTACTACTCCTGCTGCTGCCGCTACTACTACTACTACTACTACTACTACTACTACTACTACTACTACTACTACTACTACTACTACTACTACTACTACTACTACTACAGAGGAGGGAATGACCACTGCATAAGGAGCATTGCCCCTCGCGGAACAATGGAACATCATCAACCTACATAGCATCACTTAGCTGAAGCCCAGCAAGAACGCAGAAGCAACCAGATTAAACTTCAGAATCGTCCAACTTCGCTGTTCGAAACCTTGCGCGAGTTGATCGAACCTCGCCATTTGCGATATAGAATTAGTTGAAACTCCGTCTTGCTATGAGCTCCTATCCTGCTAGCCTAGTCAGGTAAGCTAAGGTTCATTCTCCTTGATTACTGCAGTTTTTAGCGGGAACAATTAGTGAATAAAAGGGAACAAATCTTTGTAGGCGAGGTGGGTGCCATGATGGTTCCGCCGTCAAGGCCACGTAGTATACGACAGACAGCGCGAGACTCTTGCGTCGGTCTTGTTGCTTGAGCGCACATGTGGGAATGAACCACGCAATGGCGATGCAAGAACGAAATTTAATGACGCATGAAAGGAAGTGACTTGAATAGTTGCGTACGAGAGTTATGGCTACGAAACGACGAGGAAAAAAAAAACACGACAAGCCGTAATACAGGTCGGGTGACGTATATGAAACGCCATCTCGTAGTCTCGAGGAGATTGGTCGGCGCAGTGACATCGCGCATCGTAAATCACGGCGTTGAAAAGACGAAAGCCGCTTTTATTAAAATATAGGTGCAGATGTGGAAGCATGCGAAGCACACGCATACTGCCACTGTAAGCGGAAATGCCGTATAACGAATGAAAATGAAAAGAGGCCGAGCCTTTGAACGTGTGCTCTATTCACACAATTGTCGGTGCGGCTGTGACTGACAAAAATGAATTGTGATGCGTGAAATGTCGTCATGAGTACGCAAGCAAGAATATTATTTGCTTTGCACCACATGCTGAAATGAAACTCGTCGGGCCGCGGACAACCGTGGTAGTTCAGCATGGCGCTGCTATAAATCTCGCGAGCACGCATCGCTGAAATATTGCGTGAATGTAACACATAGCGCGGTACAGGAGCGGTAGGAAACACGATCTGCAACATCGCAGATTAAAAATTCCGGTGACTCCGAATGGCTGGTTAGTTTGATTCTAGGAGTAAAAAGTACATCCACGGCTACGCTAGTGAGGCAGCTATTTTAACAAGCAGCGATAAATGTATGCCCTTTTACTTCCTTCCGAGGCAGACCTACGCTACTGTTGACGTCGGCGAAAAAGACTTTCTGGCTGCTACCATTCGTCTTCATTAGCTATCCGTCGGACATGGTATAGCTTTCTTCTTGTTGTTCTTTTTTGATGCGAAAGAAGAGTAAATGAACGAAAAGAAAAAAAAAACGAACTTTTGTTGGGCATGCGGTATTAAGTTGCAAGTCAAGAAGAAAAATTTCAAACGAAGTTAGTATACCGATGTGCTTTAAAGCTTCGTAAATGATTCAAACTTTAGTAGAAGAGGAGAGGGATGGGGAGAGGTACTCTTATTTAGGCAGGTTTATGGCTGCGATCATGATAGAAATGAACAGCAATGACAAAGTACAAAAGCAAAAAAAGCAAAAAAAAGCGCCCGGCCTGCTCGGAACTCGCAGCACAGCCACATCGAAAGCTATAGAAAAGTGACCTTTCAGAGCTTTTTCTCAGCACTCCTTGGGTAACTGTTACAATCAAACTTGCTGGGTACCCACAACGCCATAAATAATCATACTTTTTGTGTGGTAGGCCAGCATTCACTATGATATCATTCGCCATTCTTCGGAGAAGCGTGGTATCCGATGCACACTTGCTAGAAATCTTGTGCAACTTTTCATGCAGTGACTGACGACGATGAAAAGCTAAGCCTGAAGTGGGTATGCGCCACAGTTAATGGGTGATCGAAAGCCCGTTTTCTAATGGGTAGGCGCTTTGGACGACCCACTCATTACGCAATTCGCATCGTGTGACGACTGCTTGTTCCTTTGATGTTCTAAAGCACTTTATTACTCATACTAACGCGATTACTTTCCCGACATTCAAGCCTGCTTAAGGCCAGTTTCGAGAGGATTTCCAAGTACAAGGGTGAAGAGACACAAACAAGCCAGCGCTTGTTTGTGTCTCTTCTCTTCGTCCCGTGAGTTTGTGCGCTGTTTCTGCCCATAATGTATCACCAACTAGCCCAACTTTCAGTCTTACAATGGTTGCTCAGTGGTAGAATACTGGCTAGCCCGCTGCGGACCCGGGTTCGAATCGATTACTGAGCTTTAATTCTTATTTCTTGCGATGTTGGTGACGGGCGGCCGAGGAGGACAACTACGGTGCCGCACGTGACTCGTGTTCAGACCTCATAACAGCTTTCGCTGTAAAAAAAAAACAAAACAAAAAAATACAATGCACGTAAGCGAAACTGCAATAGAAGAAAAGCGCGCAGTCACGTGTTCTTTCGGCAGCAAATCCGAAAAACAGTGCTTTTGTCTCTCGTTTTCAATTTTTCTTCTGGGTTTTATTAGTTTCTTTTGAGGAAAACAAAACAAAAAGACGTTTTTGTGGTGTTACTCAGGTTGGCTAGAAGCGGCAATAAAATTGCAAGCCCCAACGCTAAACATTTCGTAAGATGTGAGTATAGTGAATCACAAGACACAAAGCGTTTGTGACCTTGAGGTGAACCAATTGAGAGTAATTTCTCTGAAAAATTAAGCAACTGTACGTCGTACAAATCAATTATGTCATCACGTAGAAAACACACCTATTCATTCAATGTCTTTATCAGAAATTGAATAAACAGGTGTGCTTATCGATGTTTTTATCGAGAGGATGCCTTTATCATCATCAAAGATAGCATGAACATCACGGAAACAGAAGGGTACATATCGCTAGTAGGATTATACACGTGCACAGAACTTACGAAATGAACCTTATAATTACGAATTTGGTTGACAATAGCACTGGGAATTTCCTGTCTTGCAATCCCTGATCCCCTCTGCCACGCAGAGTAGCAAACCACTGATTTGCAGATGCCAGCTAAATTCTCTGCTTTTTGATAAAGAGTTTTCTCTATACATCTCTGGCTCCCTCAAATAAAAATAATAGTGGCCTACTGGGATAAGTTTCTTCCTTTAGTGTATTCGCACATGGTTAATATGGACTACAATGTGACGCCACTAGATACGACTGTGATCGTTAGGGATCAATCCGTTTGTTCTATTATGAAGGCTGTAAAATAAGTTCTGTCTTACTAGACTGGCCCATTGTTTAAAAGAAGGTAAATTCGAGCCCTGGCGGCTTGGAACGAACAGTAGCTTTGCACGCAATAAGTCTTGACCTAATCTTCTCGTAGGTTTTCAGGTTGATTTCTAAAGCTTTCTTCTTTTTTGGTTTTGGCATATCACTTTGCTCAGTGAATGAGGGGGTCGGGTAGTGCTTGATATATGTACCCAAATATCCACAGGCGTTTAAAACAGAAAGACTAAAATTTGCTCAATGGACACAGTGCAAGCTCAATGCTGTGTTGAGTTGCTTGTTGTATTCGCTTAGCCTATTACTCCCGTTAGCCTTCATGCAAGGTTGTTGGTAGGATTCTTTCTTCGGGGGTGCAAATCTATGTTGCTTTGCGGCAGAGGGAGGGGGAGAGCACTGGTGTAGCTTACGTTAGGGCAAGTGCTAGAGAAACTTGAGGGGGGCAAGTGCCTTTTTTTCAGCCCCGCCCCTGCGGACCGCCATACCTTCATGTCCAGTGATGCTGGAGACATGCATAAATTTGTGGCATGCTTTATTGACTAACTATAAAATTATGACACGATAATCTCTGAATGCCGACGCTGATGCGACGAACAATTTGTTTTCACGAATGTCTGGAAACTGACGGATATGTTTTCTATTTGATTATGATTTTATTCATAGTCAAGTATTTTTCGCCGAACAATACATTCGAAGCACGCACACGGAAGCCCATCATGGCGTAATAGAAATATGGTTAGATCTATACATATATGTGCATGTATAACGAAAACTTTGTGACGTAATCCAGGAATTTTAGTTGCATTATAAGCGACTCCCAGGTCGATCACTTTCCAGCGTATCTTTGAAGTGCATCGCAAAAGGTGTCCTCTTTCTCTTCGCGTATAGGCGCCGTACTCAAGCTGGTAAGGTTCTCAAAATAGTAAGAATGTCTGTTATAGACTTTAACGAAGTCGCACCGTATCTGTTGCTTGGAACCACTATCGAGTAGTGCACTGGCTGTACGCCACCTAAAATTTTTTTTACAAGGTTAATCATTGGTGGTGTCGCTGTAGAAAGGTCAATGCGACAGAAGTTGCTGAGCGTCGTATCTTCTCGACCACCGTTTAAACAATGCACAAAACGCGAGAAGTGTTATTAGGCTTAGCCTTTTAGGCTTGGCTGGTATACAGCTGGCCCCGTAAACAGTGGCGGTTGCATGAAGACTATAGTTGCTTAATCGCATAGCCGTATATCTCAACATGTCCCAAATAACTAGAAAAAATTAAGCCAGCTTCGCAATGTAGTTGAATAACAATGCGCAAGGTAACGGGACTCAAGAAGAACACGAAGACACACGCACAGCGCTAGACTTGAAAAAAAACGGTATTTTTTGAACAGTAGCGCTGCATGTGTGTCTGCGTGTTTTTTTTGTGTCCTGTTACATTGCGCTACCATTGTTATTCAGTTATGTCGTGCCCCCATTGCAACTTCATTCGCACTAGGGGTGCCAAGCCCGGATGAAGTGTGGAGCTTGGCAGCCCTCTTTGTCTTTTAGTTTTCTCTTTGCTTCTTCGTCTACTTCTTTCCCTTTCTCTTCTGCATATTTTCTGCACTTTGTCTCTCTTTAATTCTACCTATTTATTTCTCTATGTCTGCATTATTCTCTTTTTCCCGTTTCTTTCTTTCTTTCTTTCTTTCTTTCTTTCTTTCTTTCTTTCTTTCTTTCTTTCTTTCTTTCTTTCTTTCTTTCTTTCTTTCTTTCTTTCTTTCTTTCTTTCTTTCCTTCTTTCTTTCTGTCTTTCTTTCTTTCTTTCTTTCTTTTTTTCTTTCTTTCTTTCTTGTCTCTCTCTCTCTCTCTCTTTTACTGTGTGGTTCTTTCTCTCTCTTTCTTTGATGCTCTATTCTCTGTAAATACTTTTTATGTGTCTCTATAGCTACTTTCATCTATGTTATGTTTTTTATTTTTTTCGCATTAGCCTTGGCCGTTACAACAATACTCATGCACACCGAAGAATGAATGAACACACATTTGCTTTATCGCCTCGCTGTATATCCAAGCATGCCATGGACTACTAGAAAAACAAAATCGACAAACTATGGAACGTGAACTTACACATATCGACCGATTAAAACCCGCCTGGACGACAGGGTTCGAGTCTTTTCAGCGAGGCCGAAGCCGTTCGGTCAAGGTCAGTGAATGTGGCCTGCTGTTATCCTCAACATGTCGCCGCGTAAAAGCCATCGAAACGGGATTAGCCGGATTCGATCATCGTTTGAAGCTACACAGTGCCGCATTTAAAGGACATTCGCTGTAACGGAGCTGGCAGCTAACTGGAACAGATAAGTGACCGGAGGCAACGCCTGAGCCGGCTGCGGGTACGCCGTAAATCTTCGCCTTCGCCGCAACCAAGAGAAAATGGATACAACTGCGAGAGGCTGTAAACGACCAAAGTCACCTTGTCCTGGCACGCGCCTTATTTATGGGCGCGGGACACAGCTGAACGCTGCGGCCGCTAACGGTCGGTGCTGAATGTATACGGGTCTGCGTGGAAAAAGCGTGAAAACGCGGTTGTTATTTAGTTTATGACCTATTTACTGTCGGTCAATGTCGGCGGCACTCCACGGCACTTCGGCCAGTGCGCCGACGCCGAATGTCACAGGCGTGGCGGGACACTTATCGTAAAGACACAAGGGACGCTCCGTCGTTGGGCGGCGTAGACACCAAGGAAAAAAACCCCGGGGACGCTTCTCGTGGGAAGACACATTGAATGAGAGCCGAGTCAAGTGTCTTTAGGCTTAGCATTATATCGTTTCCTGTCCTCTGAGCGCGAAGTTTTTATGCTGCATGAAAAGTTGCGTGAAAAGCTATTCTAGGATAATGTGCTGAGTAAGCTAGAGAGAGGAAAGCCATGCTTGCGTGTGTACCTTTCCCGATTTCACACCGTGTTGGATTGCGACATGAGCTGAAACTGCGTTGTTACGATGAGAGGAAGTGAGAGAGGTAAAATTGCAGTGGGCGACCGGAGGATGTCCGGAGGAGGTTGGCTTGCGCGTACTGTAGGGACTCAAATCAACGGGAGCAAGAGGAGAATGAACAATACGAGACTAGCTGTAGTGGGAAAAAAAGTCGACTCTCCCTCGCAAAACTATGCCGTTGTGTGTCGCATGCTGCGCGATTCTGAGACGAAGAGGCATGCAACCTCGCATCAACAGTCGCACTTTGTTTTGAAATCAACTCATCATCATCATCATCATCATCATCATCATCATCATCATCATCATCATCATCATCATCATCATCATCATCATCATCATCATCATCATCATCATCATCATCATCATAATCATCATCATCATCATCATCATCATCAGCCTGACTACGTCCATTGCAGGACAAAGGCCTCTCCCATGTTCTGTGAGTTAACCCGGTCCTGTGCTTGCTGCTGCCAATTTATACCCGCAAACTTCTTAATCTCATCTGCCCACCTAACCAAATGTTTTTAGATAAATCAATTCGCAGCTTTATAGCCTTTGACGGAAAGTTGCAGAGACGACAACGGCCCATGTGTTGCCGTACATGACCGTGTAAATAGATTAACAACGTAAAAAAAAGTTGTGTGCGATACGCCCATGAATATATGAGCATAGCATGCACCCGAGTTCGCATAAGCTCTTACGTAACGGCTGTGACACACTGAAAGCTCTCGAGAAAGTTTCGTAAATCCTCGCGAAGTGTGTACGTATACATATGGTTGCGTAAATGGCGGAGTTCGACGACGTTCACCATAGATCCTGTTTGCAGCTCATGATGAGCGCTTGTGCCTGTTTAGAATAATTCGCAAACAAACTTAAGCATGAGTTGAAACAAATTTGTGTATATATGAACCTATTAGCCATATGTGAACTGTCTTGTCATGTCCATCTGCAGTGTATTTTCACGTGATATGCTCTACTGTCTCGCATTTCGTGCCCTCATTGTTCTTTTTTACGTCATATTTTGTCCGCTAAGTGACAAGAAATAGCCGGTGCCACCATAATGGCATCATCTTCTACTATTTCATCACTTCATTCAATAAAATAAATCTATGCGTTAAAATCGCCAGGACAATTGCTGCCAGATGAAAAAAAGAAAAGCTTGTCATACACGCTGCACAATTAAAATGTGATATGATTTTCCGAGCAAGGTATGATAATATCTAAAAAGTTGACGTGTGAAGTAAAAATGAGTTTTATTTGTAAAAGTCAAGAAGCAGAAAAAGGTGCCAAATTACTCCTTTTTTCTCTTCTTCCTAAGAGTGCGTAATAGGTACAGATGTAGAGTGCAGTCGGTACAAATGATTGTATCTGCGTGTTATCTGTTTTGAAGTTTTGATCTACAGATACAACATATCCGCAGCGTTTGTTTTTGTGGGCATCGTGGTTCTAACTTGCAGTGTTTACAGGAAATACACATGCGCTAAAGTCTAGTTTCCGCAAATTGCACATATAGCACGTAATCTACATGGCGACTGATACGCGTTACCAACGAGCATGTATATTAATGTGAAAGACATGGTGAGCCTCATAGCTAGATCTTCATTTCCCGGCAGAAGTTATTTTCGTTTCTAAACAGGGTACATTCAATTACGTATGCAAATGTCATGACATATGGTGCGGGTGGCTATCGTGGCTGTTTTATTTAACAACACGTTTAAAAACGTTGTTATGAGCGCGCGTATACACAGTTTACGTTGGATGTGTTTCTTAGAAACAAAAATATTGAAACAGGCTACGAGAAAGCGAAGGTATCTTAATGCAGCATGAGCAAAACTTGTGCAAGAGTACGAGCAAAAAAAAAAAAACATAAACACACGTGGCGGTCTATGTCTGACTAAAAATTATTTCCTGAAATAACTGCACTCTTACACAACTCGTTTTTTTTTTCAGATGCGAACCTGCTGTATGACTAGCCTGTGTAATGTCTGTCCTCCGTCCACACTGCTCCCCTAGCCGCAGGTGCTGGAGCGGTGCCAAGTAGCTCACGCCCTCCTAGCAGCGCGCTGTGACATATCTCACGTTCTCCTGCTACGCGCTTGCCACGTGTCAGCTTTCTCTCATTTTGCCCTCTGCACCACACGCATTGCTCGAGCCCGCTCTTCACATAGGCATCATCTCACCCGCGTCCCCTCTCTCCATCTGTCAGCGAAAAGAGGTCGAGATCCGGCGGGTGCGCGCTCTGCGGATTCGCTCGCAGAATTTCAAGCTGGACGGTTGTGCCCTCGCGATCTCCGACATCAGCGTAGCTCCCGCCGACTGGTTCGCCCTCCGCCGTCTCCTGACGCCGTGCAGCTCTCGCATTGTGGCGCCCCGCCCTTGGACTGCTTCGACCGGATCCCCACTTTCCTATCTCCTTCTTTTTCTCTAGCTTGGCTTCTTCTTCTCTGTCTATTTTCCTTCTATTCTTTTTATCCCTCCTTCCCCACCCCCCCCCTATAAGGCACTGCGCCGTGTCGCCTGAAGGCAGACAGAAATTAGGTGCCTTTTTCCTCTTCATTCTAACCACTACCACCACCACCCACCGCTCTGCCACCGTCTTGAGCATCTAGCGGCGTGTGAGAACGTGGACAGTGCGCCGCTGCTTGCCGCGCGATCAAGGTGACTGGAGGGACGCCGTGGCGGCGTGCTTTCCGCTAGTTGGCGCATACCTTTCCCGGCTGTCGCCGGTGTTGCGAGGGTTAGCAAAGCCGCTTGCCTTCGCGAATGGCGACGTCAACACCGACGAGGCGCGAGCCAGGGAAGCCTAACGCAAGCGTCGGCAGTGAAAGACCAGAGACATCGACGAGGTGAGAGTCAAGAATACCGATCGCGTTCGAGAATACAGACAGCACGCGGGTAACGCCGACGAGACGCGAGCCAAGGAAGCCGAGCGCAAGTGCCTTCAACGCGTCCTGCCTCCCGTGTCTTTGCGTTTCAAGCAAACGTTTACTCGAGCATATGCTACACGGAGTTTTGCTTCAACCGGTTCTTTGAGCACTCGCGTCTACGCTCGTTTCAACCGAGTCAACGCCGTGCGCACCGCTGCTGCTTCGCATTTCATCAGGGTTCCCTTCGGGAAGATGGTCCATAGTTTTTTCACAACCACACATTTGTTAACATCGTTAGAAGAATCCCACTAAGTCTGTTCCTACCTTCTGCTATATTGTACTAGTTGTTATGTGTTTGTCAAATACATTCTGAGAAGCGGTTCGGCTAATATCATTGAAATGCATGACGCACGTTCTTGCATTCTCTGGTCAACGTTACCTTGGTCACAAGAATAAGCGCATGCAAGTACCGCACAATATGCATGCGAAGCATCTTTTGCTCGTGGGTATGCCCTGCGAGTGCGTCAACCGACATCCGCACTCACACTACGCACGCGCAACACTCCTCCTTCCCTCTCTCCAACAGCTGCGCGTTACTCGCTCCATTTTTCTCCTACCACCTGCTTGCGATCGCTCCCCCATTGCGCATGCAAACTTACGAATTCGGTGACGTAATAACTCCGCTGTACTCGGTCTGGCATAAGAATACACAAATAACGACACTTTTGTGCCTGAAGAAAGATGCATGCACGGTTACAGCAATAATAATTGTTGGAGTTTCACATCCCAAAACCACGATATGACTAATAGATTTCGTCATGCAGGACTCCAGAAACGTCGATCACCTCAATCTTAGTACACGGGCCTGTATAGAATTTCACCTCCATTGAAATGGGGTCACTGCGGTCGGGATTTGATCCCGGTATACCTTCCGTTCAGCAATCGATTGCTATGACCACAACCTCGGCAGGTGCAACAAAAGCAAAATTTGGCGTGGTGCTTGAACTCCATCTGACTGTACACTGGTAAAACATACCTGCTTTGAAATCCCATCCACCTGTAAAAATTTAGCATGCTGTGATTGTCCAATAAGTATTCTCTTCATTAGTGCTGATGAAACAATACTGTGATGACGCCAGCAGATTGTCATATCTTAAGTGGCTAGACCCAATACACAACAAAGAGGTACGCTTGTTTTTGCTATTCAAGCCTGTAATATGAACGTGTATAAGCAGCTGTATGTGACAAATTGTTCATTTTTGTGCGGGAATGTGTGAAACACCAATGGTACATTCTAGAACCTTCACTTCATGTCATATGTCAATTTATTTCTATGTTACTGAAGTCCGTTTTGTGGTTGTTGTAAACGTAGGTCTCATAAAATATGGTACGCTGAATTGCTATTAATATTAATCGTCTGTTATGCAATAATTTTTCTAAACACAAGACCGTACCAATCAGAGATTAGGGATAGTTTACGGCTCCCGTATGATGGATTATATAGTGCATTAGACCGCCCGCCACAGTGGTCTAATGGTAATTGTGCTCGACTGATGTCCCGCAGGTCACGTGATCAAATCCCAGCCGCGGTGGCCGCATTTTCGATGAAGGCGAAAATTATTGAGGCCCCTGTGCTTAGACTTAATAAATGCGGAGTGAAGTTCAATCCGGTGTGCAGTGTGACCGCCCTTACTGCTCGTGCACGTCCACTCCCCATGTCTCCTAAGCTACGCTCCCCTTCCTTCCTTCCTTCCTTCCTTCCTTCCTTCCTTCCTTCCTTCCTTCCTTCCTTCCTTCCTTCCTTCCTTCGTTCCTTCGTTCCTTCGTTCCTTCCTTCGTTCCTTCCTTCCTTTCTTTCTTCCCTCTTCCTTCCTTCCTTCCTTCGTTCCTTCGTTCCTTCCTTCCTTCCTTTCTTCCTTCCTTCCTTCCTTCCTTCCTTCCTTCCTTTCTTCCTTCCTTCCTTCGTTCCTTCGTTCCTTCCTTCGTTCCTTCGTTCCTTTCTTTCTTCCCTCTTCCTTCCTTCCTTCCTTCCTTCGTTCCTTCCTTCCTTCCCTCTTCCTTCCTTCCTTCCTTCCTTCCTTCCTTCCTTCCTTCCTTTCTTCCTTCCTTCCTTCCTTCCTTCCTTCCTTCCATCCTTCCTTCCTTCCTTCCTTCCTTCCTTCCTTCCTTCTTACTTCCTTTCCCTCTCTCTCCTCTAGAAAACGCAGGCCTAAATGCCCTAGCGCGCGTGGGCCTGTGTAATCGCGTGTGTAAAAGGCTCTGTTCTTTCCCCCTTACACTCTCTCAACACTCCCGTGATGGCGTCTGGGAACGAGATTATGCAGACGTGCGATGAACCCACGTGCTCCCACGTGGCGTGGATGGGTACTTCAAGGAGAGTTCGGGACAAAAAAGAAGTTAACTTCTTTGGCGCAAACAATACGGAAAAAAGGAAAAAAGAAGGCGAGGAAAGAAACAGATTGACGCCAAATCTACAGCCGTAGCTGAAAAGAAAAGGAAAACAAGAAAGAAGGCGACATGTGAACGTGATACGTTCAGGCCTGTTGTGATACCTTATTTACATAAGGTCACACATCAACTCAAGAGAGTTGCTAACAGGCATGGGGTCTCCTTGGTATTCTCTGCGCCCAACAAACTCTTGAAGTTGTGCTCCCGCACCTGCGGTAGTAGCAAAACTGGGTGCAAAATAAAACACGGTGTCTGCTTTATTTCTTGCATCACCTGTGTGGTATATGGCATACCTCTAGTATGTGGCAGGATCTACATCGGGCAAACGGGACGTTGCATAAACGAGCGTCTTAGGGAACATGCGCAAAAAATAGTTAACAAGGTAGACAAAGGGGCACATCTTGTTGCTCACTTGCAATCCTGCATTGGATGTTCGCCACGGTTTCATGATACGATGATTCTGGGCAGGAGCAGGAATGAAGATGCAAGACTTGCTTTGGAGGCTTATCATATTAAGAAAAGCGGAGCTGACTGTATCAGTGATACTTCCGTTTCTTTGCATGCCATCGAATATGAATTTTTGCGTACACATCTTGGTTAAGATATCGTGTTCTACAAGTGTAATATGACAACACGCGTGTACATTCAGGTGTGTGGTGTGATGTGTTAAGGTTTAGGAATTTTTCGTTTTTACGTATACGATACGAAGCTGTGCGTGCGCATGCAATGTATGTGGTATCGGCATATATATGCGTTGCTGTGTGAAGAATAAAGTAGTTGTTAGTTTGGCGTCAATCTGTTTCTTTCCTCGCCTTCTTTTTTCCTTTTTTCCGTATTGTTTGCGCCAAAGAAGTTAACTTCTTTTTTGTGCTATGTACCAACTAGACCCAACGCAAGTTTTACTGGAGTTCGGGACGAGTAACAGCAACAGATACTACAGTGAACCCGTGGTGTGATCCACTTCAAAGGACGCGTCAACACAGGGCAAGGAGCCTGTGATGAACGGAGCTTAGAGTAGACCCGTGCGCTGCTTCGCATGCTACTCATGGTTTCTTTTAGTGGGAGATGGTGTTTTGTTTTTAAATTATTTTTCAACATGTTGCATCTCAAAGCATGGTATACGGCTAAAGTCAGATTAGCTGTCTGACAGTGGCCCTACCACCCGAGCACTGTTCAACAGTTGTTGGAACATATCAAGAAATAATACCATGGAAAGCGGTAGCACCAAGATAGAAGAAAAAATGTCAGTAGTATGGGTAACAGTTGAAGACACGCAAGGAATAATGTAATGTAACTAAATTTATTTTTCTTTCTGGCGCAAAAGTCGTAAACCACACCTTGCTTGATGTATTGCTCATACCAAGAGGAGGCACTCAGGACAACAAAACGTGACTTAACAACGCACTTAAACATAGATATTGACATGGCTTAATTCACAATAATTAGATCTTGGGGATGGTTAATTTGAGTGCGCATTAAAAAACCCCAGGTGCCCGAAATTTCCAGAGCCTTCTACTACGGTGTCCATTATAATTATATCGGGGTTCTGGTACGTTAAACCCCAGCACGAGGTCGTCTACGATTTTTTCAAAAACAAATATCATGGCGATGCCATGTCCAGCGGCGATGACTGCCATGAGAGTTCGCTGTCGCAGTAAACGATACAATAGGAAGCAAACCGCAAATGTGTAACTGAAGCCATCAACGCAACGAGATGAATTTCATTATTTTGCTTGAAAATGTTGTGTGAAAACATGGGGTATTTAAAGAGAAAAAAAAGGAAGTTCAATAGAAACAATAGCAAAAAAGGAAGTGGCGTAATTTAATATGAATGTCTGGGAGCGTAAGTCTATCTAAGCTTCGTGAAACTTTGCTGATTAAGTGGTGGCTTGATGCTATAGAATTTGCAAGAAACAGCAGCCACCCGTTTTATTTCGTTGCTAAGAGAAGCTCACCCTGCGAAATTAGAGCAGAGTTACACTTAACAAGGAGGAAGTGTTACAGCAAAACTTTGAGAGAACAAAAAAAAAAATAATAGACGAGCTTTTTGGGAAGATATACTCATATTTCATCGTTAAGTGCTTCCGAACCCGCCTATGCTCACGCAAGCTCGAAACTTTATTAGGTCAATTAAGAAAGAGTCGCCGAGGAGGCCGCATTTTACTGTGTATTTTGAAAATTGGATCACCGTGAAAAGAAATGTGATACCGACGCATATTCGGGCTCTCTGTTTTGATGAAGCATCTTCAGATGACGCCAGTCGTGCTCGCTGAAGATTTTGAAATGTTTGTTAATAAGGTCACTACGCACTAGAAGAACTTTCAGCCAGATAGACGTTTACGATGATTAAACATTTACTAGTTTACGTTTTGTGATAATATCTAAGTGTTATAACGTCAATGACGCATAGCTGTTGCAAAAACAAACAACCATAGTAAACGAACTACCAGATAGCACTCATATCAGACGACAGGGGACTGATGCGAGCATAGATATTCCCAAAATGTTCTTGCGCTCGGAATGATCAAATGTGCGAACGCCGTATGATAAGTATCAAGTCTATCTTCGTGTGTGCTTTGTGGCAACCAGCCTTCCCTAACGATATTTATTTACAGCATCGCCTGCAACCTTACTTCAACTCACTTCCTAACAGTCATCGCGTAAGCACTGTTCTTTTAAAACCAATTAGGCCGAACTAATGAACGCACACACACACACACACACACACACACACACACACACACACACACACACACGCGCACACACACACACACACACACACACACACACACACACACATACAGATATATATATATATATATATATATATATATATATATATATATATATATATATATATATATATATATATATATATATATATATATATATATATATATATATATATATATATATATATATCTTATACACGCACTGCGCGAGACTCCGTAATATTCATTAACATCGCACTTGACGAGCCACACGTTGTACCTTATGTGCATCAGTTAGGCTTTCTATACAACCACAATTTATGAGCATGGACTAAGATTTGGGTTTAGAGAATAATGTTTTTTTATGTCTCTCCCTCTGCCTCCTCCACAGTGTTGCAGAATGTGAATCGTGTTTACGATCCAGCGTTAACTAACAGAAACGAAAAAACACAGATTATCAGTTGCCTGCAAAGCCGCCACAAATACGAGGAATTAAAAAGCGCATGACGGGACGTACCTGTTTCTTAAGTCAGAATGTTTGTCGTCTTCTTCGTAAGGCGTGAGTCAGGCGAATATTTTTCGTTTAGCGCCTTTTTCGGGCGAATGCTTACCGTAAAGAAAAAAAAAAGAAAAACAGCTCCACCCTCGTGAGCCCAGCAGATTTACCGCTCCTTGCGTAGGAGCCAGCCATCTGCCGTCCTCGCTTCGATTCTGCCAATCCGAAGCGAAGAAATCGGAGCAGCTAGTGCGTCACTGCCGTCCCGCGTCATGACAACATCGCCAGCACACGTGCAGGCCGTGTATCGCACCTCGCTTGCCCTATAAGAACGGAAGCTCTCGTGGAGCATCGCTGGGCGCTGTATACGAGCGCGGGTGCCTTCGTTTTCCAGCGGAAAAAAACAAGAGCTCGGTCTTCTGCGAAGTACTTTTTGTCCACGTCCTCTTTTTCCGCCTTCGCGATTGTTCGTTGTCGTATAAGACACAATGTACCCGCCAGTCGGTAGAATTAGCGGTGACGTTATTATCCTCCTCGGTTGGATCCACCGAGCTGGATGCGGGATGTGATTCCGATCGCAGGAAAAAAAGCAAAGAAAGGAGTGCGGATACTGATCCGAGAGAAGAGAATCAGACGAGTCTTCGGACGCGTTCTTATATGCGCACCTTAGCCTCTTATGCAATGAATCCCCATCGACTAGCTCAGCTCGTTGAGGCTCTGAAGGCGTATTACGTATACGGTCCACGCGTGTACGAAGGCATAATATTTCACGATGTTCTTTTGTTCGTTTTTCTGTCTCTCCGTTTTTGTCCACGAGCTCCCAACATTTGGGCTTCTTGCGCCTGCTTCGACGCTTTAGTGAGCGGCGGTTGAGCGAAGTGGCTTTTCCGCTTTTCTCTCCAAATACATGCTGGGACAAGGTTTCGGCCTCCGTTGCTTCTATGGCAGCGGCGCGAGAGGGGTCGGTAAGGCGCGCGAATGTCCGCAACAGGTGGCCGACGCCATTGGGAGACTGTCGTCTTGACAATGGGCAGCAGCACCGTGATGGAATGAGGATTTTTTTGTGTGTGTGTTTAGCGCTCTGCATTGACCAAGGCTGCTTTTGTAACAGCGTGTAGCGTCGCCCACCCAGACGCTGTTTTGACGTCAGAGCTTTATACACGTAGGCGTTGTCGCTACTGTTTTTTTCCCCTCTCGTCTCTCGAAAAACACAGATGACGTGCGCGAGATAAAGGTGGGTAAAGGAGACAGAGAGAGAGAGAGGTATATATGAAGATCAATGGGAAAGTGTCGCTGGGAAAAATGAAATGTCAGCGGCAGCTGCCGTTTAAGAGGTCCCACGTTCGCGAAGCAGTCCTCATTTCAGATCAGTGGCGAAGAACAAGCACCTCGGAATAATGACACGCGCATATTACGCATGCGGTCTAGCCGATGATGAAACAAATTTGGCGAACGAAAACCATTGTGTGTCCGATTCGACATTAGTGTGGGCCACTCGACACTCTAGTAGGCGCAGTTCTTATTCTTTAAACTAGGCCACCTTGCGGCAGATAAGATATTTTCATTTTTAAATGAAACCATTGTACGTTTAGATGTTTCCTCGTTTAACTGACATTGTCCTGCACCGCACTCTGAAGAGCGCACCCGTCCTGTGCATTTTTAGATGCGGAGCATCTAATACTAGAGGCTTGTAGTGCGGCGCCGTCCGCAAGTTTCCTCCTCCTTCTTCCACCATCTGTGCATCCCTTCCTCCTCTACACACCGCGTGCGCTTCTCCTCTTCACGAACATTCGCTAGCTGTATAATGTAGCGCGCATGCGCCGTCACGCTTCGAGAACATCGGCAGCTGACGCGCGCGCATGCGCCGTCGCGCTTCGAGAACATCGGCAGCTGACGCGCGCGCATGCGCCGTTGCGCTTCTCCCCCTTCTCGAACATTCGACAGCTGACAGTGCATGCGCCGTCGCGCTGTATATATACTCAAGGTCGGCGCTCGCTCGCTCAGTTGCCGCTCGTCGGTTGGTTTGTACGGCGCGTCGACGTCCAAGGTCACGGCGAAATGAATTCCAACGAATCCACAAACACAATGATCGACGTCCCTTCGACCAGCGCCGCCCTTTCGCATACGTGTGTACGTGTTCACTCATTTAACACCCCCTCCTACAACCACGTTAACCAATTTAGCCATCGACCCAAGTAAGTCGCACTTTAACACCCCGTTAACCAATTATATGCTCCGCATCCTCCTCAGTGTTCCCCCGAGGGAAGCTGCGGGCAATTTTTTGAAGTGTGTATTCTTTAGACCATAGAGTTTCGCACAATACTTACTAGAGAAAACTCTGACACTAGTGTCTATGAGAGTTGCAACACACGGCGCTTCAACGAGGATGGGAATGATGCGTAGTACACACATTTGACTAATTTTCGTACTTCTGGCCTGCTTCTGGCTCCGTGTGTGTTCGTGTGGCTTGGAGCTGTTTTTTCACGAAAACATTAGCAAATGTTCACCGTTTGCGCTTCACAACCTTATTCTTTTAAGCTTACTATTTTGAATCAAGTCCCTAAGTTCAAAAGGGTTCGTTCTTTCTTTCAAAACTAAACCGTAACCAGTAATAAAAGAAGCCGCAAGTACGATTCGCCGCCAGCAAGTACGAAGAATATAGGCAAATGTGTGTACTACCCATCATTCCCATGGTCGCTGAACGATCGCAGCGCCAGAGTGCCCTCTAGTTAATTTTGAGAAACTCTATGCTTTAGACATCTTAAAGTGGGGCTCAGGAGTAACTTGGTGCGACTGTCTTGTTCTCGTTCCAAAACTGTTTTGCAGCGAAAAATGGTATGAGATCACAACACGGGTTGCGGGCGCAGTTCTCCGCCGCCGTCGCCAACACCGGTGTCTGTAAGCATTATTGCAGGAAATAGGAAGACCTCAGTAAATAAAAAAAAAACAATAAGTACACAAAGGGATTCGAACCCGGGTTCCCTACGTGCCAGCCTAGTATTATACCACTGAGCAACGCCGTTGCTTTTTCTTTTGCTTATTGCATAGAAATATTATATATGTATACGTATACAATTCATCGTTTCAAATTTATGCTCGCATGCCACATGCGGAAGGCTGTTTTCCGAGAAGCAGCAGCCACTGTGCGTAGTGTTGTGGAAACTTTCGACCCTGTGCCGAAGTGGCTCGTACTTCCGGACATGTGTCTTTGTTTACAGGGCTTTTGAAGATTCGTCGGATTGTAAGAAACTGTGTCTTCTGAGCCACGCCGTTGCTTTGAAGTCCTTTGCAGACTGGCCTTAAGCAATCTCAATGTTGGGAAATGAATAGCGTTAATGAGTAACAAAGCATCTTAGAACAGCAACGAAACAACCAGGTGTAACCTAATGTGAATTGCGCAACCAGTTGGTCGTTGAAATTCGAGTGCTCCAACCCTTTCCAAATGCTTTATATTGTTCACCTATGAACTGTGACGCATACCTGATGCGGCACAGTTTGGGGCTGGGGACGTAGATTTAGATGTAGATCCTAAGCTCGTGGCTCGCACCCACCCTGGGGGATCGGCCGAAAATCGGGTAGCTTACCAAAAAAAAAACGAATGTATATAATTAAATACTGGCGAAAAGAAAATTAACAGAAATATTGTTTTTTGTAAATTTTTTTAAGAAAAAATTTTGATGAATTAGTTTCTACTGACTGAGCAATTACAAAAGCTTCTGGCATGATCCTTCATTGTCTTCAGCCACAGCACAGAAATATTGCAGAAAATTGCCTGCCGCCAAGCTCGGCTTGGCATTCTCTACGTGGGACTGGCCGGGTGGTGCTGTCTCTTCCCTGCGTCTTCTCTTCTTTTTTTTTTTTGGGGGGGGGGGGGGAGGGTGTAACGTACCTGAATATCCTCCCCACCTTTTATGTCTCTGTCAAACTGTATGCATCCAACGTACAGAAAATGTGCGCACAGTTCTCGCTGAGGCCGCGAATCGATCCTGTCACCTCTGTCTCAGCTAAACCATTGAGCTACATGAAATGACTAGGCTAAAGCTCACGACCCTCGATTCTGTTACGCGTTCCTGCTGCACAAACGATGATGAAGTGAAAACTGAAGAAAGTGCCTGAATTAGCCTTTCCAAATTCAACGGAGTTGCCGCTGTAAATCTTTTCACACCACTAGACGTAGCAAGAAAATTGGCTGGGTTTCAACAACAACAAAAAAAAAAAAATGGCAGCATATCCACGGAGTGAGTTATGGTTAGTGGGGCGAAGCATCCGTCCGTCCATTCGTTCTTGCTTCCGTCCATCCATGCATGCGTCTGTGTGGCCGCCCGTGCGTCCATCCGCCCGTCCGTGCGTGCGTCTGTGCGTGCGTCCGCACGTTCATCTGTGCGTCCGTCCCTGCTTTCGTCCATGCGTCCGCCCCTGCGTCCGTCCATGCGTCCATCCGTCTGTGCAGCCATCCGTGCGTCCGTCCATGCATCTGTCTGTGTGCCCGTTCGTCCACCTAGTCAACACTCCAGGTACCACCATCTCGCATCTTTTCATCATATATTCCCGCTATAGAAACATCGCCATTCAGCGGACATTCCAAGGACTAAACGAGAGGTGGCACACGCACACTTTATTACGGCTTGCGCTTCATGTCTACTTCCCACCTTTAACTACCTAGGGTTCATGGTATACCGGGTGTTCAAAATTAAGCTTTATGATTTTTTTAAAATTAGGCGCTCGAAGGCACGTGAGAACCACTTGTGCAAATAAGTTAAGCGGCCAGGGGGACAGAAAGTTAGATGATAATTATCGCTGTCAGCAGCCCAATTAACTAAAATTTAATAATTAACTTTTTACTGGCTGCGGTAAGTTGGCATGTTTATATTGAAAAAATGTAGGCAGTGGTGTTTGTACACAGTTTCAGTTGGAAGATTTTTTCTAGCACGCCTGTGTTCCGAGATATCCGGCTCCAAAGTTTAATTGTCTTTCGCACGATTACGCATGCAAGAGGGTGAGGGTCCGCGCAAAGCTCCTCCCTAAAGTGACGCATCTGTTGCGTGTGGTGTTTAGTGTGTGAAGAGGGTGGAAGCGTAGGCATAGGTGATAGCAATTACCCTTGCCCTCTTCGGCCGGCGAAATCAAAAATCGAAGAACGCTTGCAACCAGTGTCGTAACACGCAACTGCAGAGCCTCTAACGATAGTGGCAGATACCATGCCGAGATAATGGTGCGAGCGGAGAATCTGGATGCCAGTGCGCGTGCGTAATAATCACTAGAGAAGCATGCGTGGTCGTTGCCTGGGCTACGCGAATAGCGTGACTGCTGATGTCCGAGTACTGTAACTTTTATTGAAACAAGAGCAACAACTCCACCAATAATAACTGAAACAGTTTTATCCTTGCTAACGCATATTTCCTGCTGCTACATAAGCATATTTCGGTCATGCACAAATCTCATCGAAACTCTTCACCTCTCAAGACGTCAATGCCCCAAAAAGTGTTCAAAATGCCTGCCTTCGGCAGCAACGCAAAGCATGAACCGCTGTCGCGTCGACTCGATGACTCGGCGCAGTACTTCTGCAGGAATACTCGCACAGGCAGATGTTATCCTGTCCTTCATGTCATTAACATCGCTGGGCTCTGTTACGTAAACTCGATCTTTAACGTAGCCCCAAAGGAAAAAGTCGAGCGGAGAAAGGTCAGGTGATCTTGGTGGCCAAAACATCGCTCCTGCGCGCCCAATCCACTGTTGTGGAAAACGTCTGTCCAACCAGTTCTTCGCCCTGGTAGAAAAATGTGGTGGTGCTCCATCGTGCTGAAACCATACTTGGCGCAGGTCATTCAGGGAAAGACTGCAGACAAGATCATCAATGACAACACCTAATATTTCTTCTGTGTACATCTTTCCGTTCAAGTTGTCCTCAAAAAAGTGAGGTCCGATGATCCTGTCCCCGAGTATGCCGCACCACACATTCACACTCCAGCGAACTTGATGCTTGTGCTGCCTCAGCCAGTGTGGGTTTTCTTGTGCCCAATAATGGGCGTTGTGAAGATTAACACTTCCATTTCGGCAAAACCGAGCTTCATCAGTCCAAATTATTCTGTGCAAAAAGTCATTTTCTTGATCAGTTTTGATGAGGCCCCAATTGCAGAAGTCAACTCGCCTTTCAAAGTCCGCCTCATTTAGGTCCTGATGAAGGTAAACGTGATATGGATGGAACTTGTGCTTTCTTAAAACATTTGTGACTGTTCCGATGCTGCGACCGCACTGATCGGCAATCTGTCGGATGCTGAGCTCTGGCATCGAGGTTACGCACGCGACAACGTCGATTTCAAAGTCTTCATCGACGATTGCCTTCCTGGTCCGTCTCGGAAGGTGGACAGAGCCTGTTGTGCAGAAGCGTCGAAACAGGTTTGTGAAAGTGGGCCTTGTTGGAAGGGGACGGTGTGGGTGGCGAGACGCGTAAAGCTCCATTGCTAACGAAGCGTTGCCATTCATTTCAGCCATTGCAAGCACCACGTCTACTTTTACTTTGGTAGAATACCTCACGCCAGAAGCAGCCATATTAGCTCGAAAGGACTCCACGTGGATTTCCTTGGTAGACCTTCAATGCAGAGACGCTGTGCTCTAACCGGAGGCACCCTAGTGCAGGACGGTCCTGCTAACGCGTTCACAAGAAGATGTCTCAGTGTGATCTAAAGTCACGAAAAAACGTCGCGAAAAATGGTCTCCTGTTATCGCGTTCATCAGGATCATGCGTAAGGCTCATGGCGCACCGCGCTGTCACATTTTGATTTCGCCGGCCGAAGAGGGCAAGGGTAATTGCTATCACCTATGCCTACGCTTCCACCCTCTTCACACACTAAACACCACACGCAACAGATGCGTCACTTTAGGGAGGAGCTTTGCGCGGACCCTCACCCTCTTGCATGCGTAATCGTGCGAAAGACAATTAAACTTTGGAGCCGGATATCTCGGAACACAGGCGTGCTAGAAAAAATCTTCCAACTGAAACTGTGTACAAACACCACTGCCTACATTTTTTCAATATAAACATGCCAACTTACCGCAGCCAGTAAAAAGTTAATTATTAAATTTTAGTTAATTGGGCTGCTGACAGCGATAATTATCATCTAACTTTCTGTCCCCCTGGCCGCTTAACTTATTTGCACAAGTGGTTCTCACGTGCCTTCGAGCGCCTAATTTTAAAAAAATCATAAAGCTTAATTTTGAACACCCGGTATACTAGTTCACTGTATTCTGGCACTGCGGCCCAACGCTAGCTAAACCTTTCTAAAACCAAGGAGGTTACGCCCCGCGAGTATAACGTAGCAACCTTTTCCTATCAGATAGTGCTCAATGTACATGCCAATGGCTGCTAATGGGGAATAAGAGACAGGAAAAGTCGGCTTTTAGTTAACGCGCACGCTTCCAATTTTTTATTGTTCAATGACGCACCGGAGAAATCTCCCACCGGCACCACCTTGCAGGTAAAAGCATAGGACATGTTACGCAGTACTACGAGGGACGAACTGGTCCCGCTTTATTGACAAAATATTCGCTAGTATAAAAAGAGCTGTAGGGTTGATGAATTGTAATCCGTAGTTGGCAACGTGCATGCGTGATATTGTAACGGCTCGCTTCAGTCTGCACTGCTTTGTGCGCGCATCCTGTACTTTCGTTTCACAGCATGAGGACCAAGTTCGTTATGGGCTTGAGCTTGTTGCGTTAAAATGCCTGGTGTGTATCTGTTTCACGCCAATGTTGACGCACTCGTTTAAACGAAGTGATTGTCTCTTCAACAAGCACCAACTTGGTCTCCTGCACACTTAATCTGAAAAACGTTTGCTGCACAAAACTGCGCTTTTCAGTCTTTATGACCTACACACTAAGCTTCTGCTGTTATTGACTGACATATAATAAAGAACGAATACAGAATCAATAAATATCAGTACCATGGTGCCATCCCTACTGAAGCGTTTTGTATGTCATGCCCATAATTCGATATAGTTTTGTAGAAAACCCACATGTTCTTCAAATGTATTGTTTGTTTTTTGCCATATACTTTCGTATCACACTCAATCATACGAGTTTGTTGAAATGACGTACAGAACGCTTCTGTGGGAATTGACTTGTAGGACGGGTGGAGAACCAAGACGACCATAGTTGCGCTGCCAGGATCCTTGCAGCTAGGAGAGAACATGCATATATTTACCATACATGTAATGTTACCACTGATGGAATTGAAAAGAACAGTTTTAACGTGGCTAATCAAAAATGAAACGATAACGATAGCTTGCTTTTTTTTTCTTTCATTGATTACGTGACTGCCAAAATTAAGTTCGCTGAACTTAACCACGCGCACACGTTGAGTTCTCGACGTTCAGTTCAGCTATCATTTGGATGCTCAGCTAATGTCTGAAAAAAAAAAAAGCTAAACATAATTCATGTACGAGCACTAGGAGATCGAAAAAGAGCCGAAGTAACGCGCCTTTGAAGCTTTGCACGCGCGCGAAAATGGTTACTGCGCAGACTACTCAAGGGTCCATTGATCTTGGTGATCCCATAAAGTGGGGCATGCCACACAGCTCAGCTGCATGGCAAAGAAATAAAGAACGAAAGAAATGAAAAGTCTGGTCTCTATTGTGTTGAGCGCCTTGATGACGACAATGATCACACTTTCGGAGATCAAGTAGGCAGCAGTTTGAGACACCGATTATTTAGGCGATGATCGTAAATTTAGGACAGCCCTGTTTAAAAAGCTGGACAATAGTTAGGAAGAATATTAGTTAGGTCTCATGTTGCAGTCTCTGTAGCACTTGAAGGCTAAATTATGCTGCACACTTGGTTATCCATTAGGTTATAAAATTTGGGACCAGCCTTTCTTTAAGATGCTATTAGTCGTTGCGGGAAAGACTCGCTGTAGATTGCTTTGAAGTTATCAGTCGATCCTAATACTGCTCCCCTATTCACATTAGCTTTCAGCTCCTCAGTTGATGTTGCGCTGACTTCACGATCAGCCCACTTATGACTGATCGACGATGCCAACTGTTAGCGTCATGTAGTGACGTCATACTTTGACGTCACGCCTCGGCGGCCGCATTTTTGATGGTTTTGAAACTTGTTGAGGCCAGATTAAGGTGCATGTTCAATAACCTCAGGTGGTTGAAATTTCCGAAGCCTTCCGTTATGGTGACTCTCATAATTATATCGTGGTTTTGGTGCGATTAACCCCGACAGTTAGGACGTCACACCGATGGCCTAAATCTTGGCGGTCTGAGACGTCATGATGATATCACATGATGACGTCATGTTTGACGTCACGCTCGATCTGAGAAAATCCCGTAAGTCTTCGGACGGAATCTTCCAGGATCTTGCGAGTCCAACCTTTGCGAGCGCTTACGGTTTCGAAGAATCTCGCAAAGTTTCGCGCGCATCTCGTGGACGGGAGCATGCAAACGCAGCCACTCCAGGTGTTCCCCTTTTAAAAATACTGAAAACAGGATACAGTGTTGAAAGTGCCCGACAAAATTCGCAGGTCCAAAGCGATTGTTCTGTTCTGTTGTGTTTTAACTGTTTTGCTGTGGAGAGGTTGAGGTGCCTATTGCCTCGGCTACTTCATATCACAAAGTTCTGCAGCAAAAAATAAAATAGTAATACAGAACGGTACCCAAAAATTAACAATACGGAAAAGAAAAAAATAAACATAATAGCACACTGAAACCAGTTCATATATCATGCCAATATACAGTTTTTTTCACGCAGTTCACACAGTCATAAACTACTTACACGCACACCTTAATAATCTAATGTCAGTATATACATGACCACATTTTACATAATACCCATCTCTGGCTGTCAGTCATAGGCGCTTGTCCGGTCAAGCGATTGTTCACTTTGCTTGAATATCTGCACAAAGGGTAACAAAGCCACCTCTGAACCTGTCAGAGTCCCACGTTGTGTTGCCTCCATACTGAGTATTTATTTCAGCGAATAGATAGTAATAATATTATAATTGTTGTGGTTTAGCGTTTGTTCCAAAATGACCACATGATTTGCGAGACGCCATAGTGGAGGGCTCCGGAAGTTTCGACCATCTGGGGTTTTTTAACGTGCACATATGTCTGAATACAGGGGCCTCAAGTATTCTCGCCTCCATCGACAGTATGTGGCCCCTGTGAGCGAGATTCAATCCCGCGACCTGTGGGTCAGCAGTCGGGTTCCATAACCATTGGACCACCATGGCGGGTCATTGTAGTAAATGAAACTGTTGTCGCTCTTTGTGTGTAATTTTCTCAATTGGGCTTCTTTTAGCAGTGACTGTCGTGCTTCTGCTAACTCTAAAATACATCCTATGATGTTAAGATTACGACCACGTCGTGTGCATCTAATCATTGCTTTGCATTGTTATTAATGATAAACAGCCGCTGCCTAATAGGCTTATAAACCACCACGAATAAGAGAGGATAAGGAAGAAAAGGTGGGAACCTGTTTCACACGCACATTCACTTCCCTGCAATGCGAGTTCATAGTTGTTCGTGAAGACTAAAGTCGGTCATTAACACCCCTTAACTTCAGGAAAAGCGATAACGCAAGTATCAACTGATAAGCTTGAAAGGCTTGTGTAGCCACCCTCCGATATTTTTTTGTCACCAAAAATAATCTTAAGCTCAAGATATCTAACGTGATGAGGATTAGAAGTTTCCAGCCGTCACAAAGAAGATAGAAGATGTGGTTGATGGTGAATGCTCGCCAGGTTTTCATGTGATCTTGCCACTAACGGGAAATCAAAACACCTTCGTGAATGCCGTACAAGGCTTCAAGTGACAGTGTTTCATATGCTTTTTCAGAAACAGTTCGGTGGCAGTGAAGTTCACATTTGTCGTTGATGCGAGTTTTGAGGGGGAAATAAGATGAAACATTGATTGATTGATATGTGGGGTTTAACGTCCCAAAACCACTATATGATTATGAGAGACGCCGTAGTGGAGGGCTCCGGAAATTTAGACCGCCTGGGGTTCTTTAACGTGCACCCAAATCTGAGCACACGGGCCTACAACATTTCCGCCTCCATCGGAAATGCAGCCGCCGCAGCCGGGATTCGAACCCGCGCCCTGCGGGTCAGCAGCCGAGTACCTTTGCCACTAGACCACCGCGGCGGGGCAAGATGAAACATTGCTCTTGGTTCCCAAAACATAGATTTGTATTTGACGAGGGCGACAAAGCTTGTTATATGCTCTTATTATTATAAAATAAAAAGAAAACTTCGTGAACGTGGCAGTCGCGCCGGCCAAAGTTTTGACATTCAGACTTGTCTTCTCTGCCCCGCCGTGGTGGTCTAGTGACTAAGGTACTCGGCTGGTGAACCGCAGGTCGCGGGTTCGAATCCCGGCTGCGGCGGCTGCATTTCCGATGGAGGCGGAAATGTTGTAGGCCCGTGTACTCAGATTTGGGTGCACGTTAAAGAACCCCAGGTGGTCGAAACTTCCGGAGCCCTCCACTACGGCGTCTCTCATAATCATATGGTGGTTTTGGGACGTTAAACCCCACAAATCAATCAATCAGACTTGTCTTCTTCAAGCTTCCTTACTTTCCTGAACTTTTTAGGATTCCCGTTTTCTAAGGGCTATAATAAATAAGGTTCTTTATGGGGATATCCGTAAAACATTCATGCACCCACGAATCGAATGACGCTACTTTGTACACGTGAACATAGAGAGATAAAGACAGAGATGGAGAGATGGGAATATTGATCCTACACAGAATGTTTTCGGCTTCTCAGGGAAATGCGTATACCCCATTCCACCTGGCGGCGTGCTTTCGTCCCACCTTCACTGACAACGCTGGCTGGCTTATGGTAAACCAGCGAAGCGAGTGATACAGAAGCGAAACATCGCACGCGATGCACTCGTGCGAACCTTCTCCCGAAAGAGAGCAAGCACTCGAGGCTGTCTCCGTTCTCTCTCGCTTTCTTTCGATGTTTATCCGTAGAAAAAAAGTCGTTCTGTCTCCATATACTGCTCGATAAGTTTCCATCGAGAGCCCCGGGCAAAACCATCGCGTTGCTATATTTAGCACCGGCTGCATGCGTCCCAGGAAAAGAGGGGTAAAAGGGTAGGCGATGCATAGCCTAGTTTTCTGCGTTAATTACATGCACTGTGGGCAAGACGCTCGGTTAGTCTTCGTGAGTTGAGGGATTTTTCTATGACGATGGGCCGTTCAGTTAAACCAGGCACGTTAGATAGCGTAGAGTCTCAACCGGTACGTTAGATAGCGTGACTGCGATCCGGCTTGGTTGCAAACCACTCACGTTCACTCTTTGTGCTAAACAAGCGGTGACACAAAAGGGCTTATCCTCGTGTGTCTCAATCCGTGTCCCCGTTTGCTTAGCGCAAAGCGTCTAGGCAGATAGCATGGTTTAGGGTTAAATAGGAGGTAGCACGTAAATGCGTCCCCATATGCTCCCAATCGTGCAAGCTAACTAACACGAACGAAAACCTTACACACGTACGTGCACGCAACAAACCATCAGGGAAACCGTCTGGCCAATCAGAGTGGCCGATAATCAAAGAGAGAGATAAAAAACGCCTAATTTTATGTCGGACTAAGATTTATAGATATTTCTGCGCCATGAGGACCATGATCAGCTGGTCGGCGAAGGCACCGGCGTCAACCACATGCGCCAGTGGGACATGGGAAATTTCCATAGTAAGGGTATTGTAGGGCAGCGGGGCATGATAAGAAAAAAGTGCCCCGCGTATGCGTAAATACATGGGCGATTGGGACAAGAAGGATTGGAGTGGTAGCGATGAAGAAATAAGCGTGCTGAAGGAACTGAAAGTATTGAGTTGAATGGCTCTTAGTATGTGTTGTGCCAACGGAGAGGGAAGGGTGTGGTGGCAATAGAGTCTGCAATGTATGCCGGAAGCTTTTGTACTGCTGCTTCAGACTTTTCTTGTAGAGTCATGCCTCGTCCGCTATGAGCAGTCATGTAGAACGTAGAAAAGAATTTTGGAGTTCGGCCCGTGTTCACGCACAGTAGAAAGTGTTCAAAAAAAGGAAAAAAAAAGGACGAGATGCCCTAAGACGCCACACTAAAGTACAATGGTTTGCTACTCTATATCTACTGGATATCACTATTAGTATTGGTTTTCCTCTTATAAACACATAAAAAACGTGACCAACAAAAAAAAAATAAGCGAGCTGCTTCTGTCTTCTAAAAGGAACACCACGTCCACAAGCGTGAAAATTAAGGAAAGTGACCAAGACAAATGTATGAAGGGAGATGCGGGAAACAAACATGGTGGAGAACGTTTCACCATTTGTGATTGTGTAGGCGAAAGAAAATAATTTTTTTGTATATTTCAAACATTTTATCTTAATTACATGATCCTTGGCTTTTTCTTCAGGGTGCGTGTGGGCCAGCAGTTTTACGATCTACGTCTATATTCCCACAAAAGGTGAAAATTTTGTATATAGGGAGACAGAATTGTAGAGATGGAAAGGCGGGGAGGTCAGCCGGTCAAGGACAACCATTTTCTACCATACACATGGGAACAAAATGGGGGAGATCGAAAAATATAGAGGAAAGAGAGGTCTGTCTGCTCTAATATGGGAGGGCTGTTGATCAAGCAAAACTTTTCATTCGACATCCACCGGAAGTGTTATGACGCACAACTGGGGGGACAAGTATGTTTGAGCACGCTGCATTGGTACATATTAATTTAATGTATAGTTTGTTTTGCTTTGACTACCAAGGCCGGGAAGGAGAGGTGCGGGTGTTCCTTGAACGTTATAGCATTTCTATAATCCTGCCGTGACAGACGTTGCCGTACGTCGTTTACAGTAAAGCTTCAAATGAAATGTTGAAGAAACAAGTCCATCATATTTTTTGATATTATGTGCTTCAAAGAATGCTGTTTTACAAAGTGGTCATTTTGTAAAAGCCTGAAAACAGGCTGGCTACAGCTCTCCACATCACCTATGCCTAAGGGCGGGTTTTGCTGCTTACATATTGACATAAACGCAACACAAGCAAAACATACTAGCACATAGAAAACCAGCACCCGTCACAGACACCGATGACACGTCAGCGTTTACGTCTGTGTGATAATGCTTCTTTATCGCTCCATCGTATAACGTGTTTAAGCAAACACCGACGCGAGCCTGGCAACACTGCACACAAGAGTTGCCCTGAAGCGCTGCCGGCGAGCGCTCCCGGCGAAGTCTTCGGGAAGAAGGCTCCCGTCCGTTCACCGGAGGGCGCGGCGGCGAGTTTCCGAAAATAGCCCGCGCCCACCCAAGGTATGGGCCACCTGCCGGGGCTCGCTGCTAAATAAGGCAGCCTTTCGTGACTGCACGCAGAACCGTCCCTCGAATGGGCCACCTTTCCCTCACTCGCCGACTTCCCTTTTCTCCTTTCCTTTCTTACCCATCCAACTCAACGATTCTTTTCACACCCCTCCTTCTCCCTAGCTCTAGCGGGCTCGTTTGTAGCGTCGATGTATGACTCTATACTGGTTTGGATGTACATGCATTTGCTTCGATCCATCGATTCTTTCTGCTCTAAGCGGCAAGCAAGCTTTCTTCCGGGTCATTAAGGACCCCCGAAAAATATTGATAGATGAGGGCTTCGCTATACCGGCACTAGGAACATGCTCTGGAAAGCGAGATTTCATAACTTGGAGGTAAATGTACGCTAGCAGGTGTTGCTTCCTGCAATTTTCGAAACGATCATCGTGATTTAAGCACCGGCGATATCAGTCGTTTGATCGGCGCGATCGATGGATCGATTGATGTGTCACTGACCTTTAGTTGTGTGGAGTTGTCCTGTGCACTGGGATAAACGCATGTGTACACCGCTACCTTTAGCAACGCTTGCTGGAACACATAATTCAAGTTGATTGAACGATTACATTTAATTGGGCGATATAAATGTGATATAATGATTGGCAAGAAATGCGGTACGTTTGCTCGAGCATTTAGTGTTCTAAACGACAGCGCGTCGCTTTTGTTATGTTCGATGGCATTCAAAAAGTAATTTCAGTGTTCCAGCCCATATTACTAACGACTATACGTATTCCTGTACGATTTTGTTGCCATGCACTTGATGAATCATCAATATTGAATAAAGTGATGAATGTACCAAAATAGTATGTCCGTGTACAATTATAGTGTATATATTATGCCATATATACATATACCACTGCATATCTTGATTATTGTAATCCAAAATCAAGACAGCCCTTAATCAAAGGGGGCAACTTTGACCACGTAGTGCTTTCTCTATTTTGCATCTGGTTAACCTCCCTGCCTTCCTTTCTTTTTCTCGTTTCTCTCTCTCATTTATTTTATTTTTCTACCATTTGTTGTATATGGTTGGACGGACGATTGTGGTAACACCCCAATTCAACTAATGCGTGATACAAAGTAGCTTAATTCTTGTGCCCTAAAATACAGGGCTCGGGTCAATAAACTATCAATTTTCATTTGGTCCACAATTGCCACTGAATTGTGTTAACTAAGTATGCCTAGTCTCTTTCGAGTTATTTTGTTATGCTAGGTATGGATATATAAAGGACTACTGGCAACGGCTCTTCTATCAAGCTACGCTCTTACACAAATTACATGTTTTGTTTTATTAGCAAACATGTTTCCACACGTTTCGAGCTGGCTTGGAAAGTCGACGAGAGTTTTGAGTGTGGGCTTGTTGGTGACGTATTTGAAATAATGTTTTTTTTTGGCGCGAGGCGAGATACAGAAACAGGAAGGATTGGTGCTCTATCCTATCATCTCCGTCTATCTGTTTCGGTTATGGTATTTCGCCTCGCGCTACAAAACATTCTTTCAAGTCACTTGGAAAAGTATTTACTCAGGGGCCTCCGTTTATTTCCGCGAATCCTTTTCCTATAAGCTAATTTTTTTTTGCACCTTGGCGTTGTTCTACAAACACACTACTCAGACTGCACTCAGCCTGATGGTGTTTCGGAGACAAGGTTTTCTTACGAATATATGGAAATATCAAATATATTGGGTGCGACACTGAAATTGGATAAAAAAAAAACAGACAATAAAGTGACCATAAAGCCACTGCAATATATATATATATATATATATATATATATATATATATATATATATATATATATATATATATATATATATATATATTCGTGTGTGTGTGTGTGTGTGTGTGTGTGTGTGTGTGTGTTTTGCGAGCGCACCACTCGCGACACGAAGGAACACTCGTCCACCCATGATTGGCCCGAAAGTTCGTCGACCTGCGTTTCGATATACTAGGCTCTACCGGCAGCATTTTGCTGGAGGCACGTGAGCTTAGATTTACTCACGCGTAAGAGAACCCAGGTTGTTGTATTTGTGGAGCCGATCACTATGACGCTCTCATAATAATTATTTTGAGACAAAAAACAGGCACTACACTATTGTCAAGGTTCGTTAACGGCATCTAAACAAAGTAACGCGTATACACCTGAGCCCCGTTCGTTTCTCTTTCACAACGATTAATTTGGAAAAGTGGCGTCGGCAGGCGAAGTACAGCGGGCTTTCGGTGATTTTCGAGAAGTAATTGCGTGACGCCAAGGGACTCCGAGCGTCGCCTTTGAGCACGTCCTGAGCAATATTGATGGTTCGGAGTTTATAGCTCCTTCATTTTTCTTTGCCTTGTCGTATCGACAGCTGCTTACAGCTCTGCCATAGTGCAGTATGGTGTATACTGTGAATCCTCTACTATTTGTTCTAAACACACAGATGCGGTGTGCACAATTTTGTACAGCAGTTCGTTTTGTTTTCATATATCGACTATAGCGAATAGCGGCTGCTAAGAGGCAGATGAGTCAACCTGAGGATGAATCGAAGCTCCTGCGTAATGAATTTGTCTTCATTCAATTCTCTCCTCCATTCGCTTTGCCCGAAAGAGTATGCCAGGCTCAGTTTAGGTAGAGTTCATTCATTCATTCATTCATTCATTCATTAATTGATTGATTAATTAATAATTAACTAATAATTATAATTATTAATTAAATTATTATTTATTTAATTAATTAATTCATACTTAATTCGACTTCATTCTGGAGAATATAAATTTTTCTTGCGGCGGTCGCATTTCCATGGAAGCGAAATGGTAAGAGACCCGTGTACAAAGCGATGTCATCGCACTTTAAAAACACCAGGTGATTGAAATTTTCTGGAGGAGCCTTCCACTATACGGTGTTCCTCATTATCATATGTTTTTGGGATGGTACACCAATAATAATAATAATAATAATAATAATAATAATAATAATAATAATAATAATAATAATAATAATAATAATAATAATAATAATAATAATAATAATTATAATAGTAATAATAGTAATAATAATAATAATAATAATAATAATAATAATAATAATAATAATAATAATAATAATAATAATAATAATAATAATAAGGCACTATTTTGTTCGGCGAGCCACATGACGTACCACTTCGTGCGAGCCATACCAAAAATACAATATTCCTTTGCTCGAAATTGACATAACGGAAAAACGAATTTGCACTATATTTCTAGCTTCAGATTTGATTCTATTATTTCAGAGACAAGGCATGAATGACTTCAGAATCAAATCATATATATTGAAGTTTATTTGCGAATAATTACTCTAACGCATAAATTAGCGTAGTGCGACATTATTTTGTTGCAGTACAATAGTGAGTGCCTTATAGGTAACGTTGTGTCGATTTGACGCACTTACAGAGAGTTGTTCATAAGTGGCGTCTGGAAGGAATAAGAATTAAGCGTTCCCCAAATACAGTTCCTCAACACGCAAGTTTACGCTTTTGTAAAGTAAATTTGTAAATTAAAGTCGACCGCACGAGCGCGAGCTGGTATCAAAGCTAGATTTTGTGAAACAGGAACAGCGAAGGTTACAAACTTCGCGGCCCAAAGAGTTGTCGCGTTTTTATTACGTGTCTGTGTGTGAGCTAAGCAACTCACAGCAATAGTTACAAATACAAGTTACAATAGTTACCAACACACTCTCAATGCGTTTCTTATGCAATCACACATAAAAAGAAGACGTATATTTGGTTTCAGCCTAATTCACTCAACTCTAAAGGTCATGGTGCCACTGCGCCTTTGACATTTGAAATTTTCACCTATGCACTGCAATATATAAAAAGAGTATGCCCACTGAAATAGCATCTTAATAAACCAGTTTTCATATCATTCATTTGTCAACAACAAAAGAAGTACTAAAAACTTACTTAGAGCCTGTTGTGTTTGCCTTTATCTAAGGTCTCGTATGGCCATGTGATCCTGATTCAAGTAGAAATTACAGATACTTTCTGTGCGGACTTCGATACCATCGTTGCATTAAAAAAAATGACATGCGGACTAGTAAGGGTATCGCGCTAAATATGGCCGGTTCTGCTCCATCATTTTGGGCACCTATTACCGTGTTTCTGAGGCTATCGACTGAGTCTGGAGGACACGGTGACCTATACAAACCCTTGATAACGACCACTTATAAGCTGTACGGCAAGATAATAACAATAACAAGTATGTTAACAGTTCATGCTTCCAAATAGTTATGAACCACAGAGAGTGACTGAGTGACTGAGGCAGTTTCGCGCTAACTCATCGTTCATTTTGGTATTGGCTTAACGGCATGCGTTTGCATGAACTGAGCCTAATTTGTGTTTATTTGAATTATAAAATAAACGACGCTTGCGTCATAACTATGCTTTTGATACACTGACTTTTCTCGTGAGTGCGGGGCAACAAGTTTTTGACGAGGTGGCACTGAACAACTTAACATTATTCACTTATTATTCACTTTTTATTCTATTATTCTCACTTAACATTATTCACTTATTAGGGCCGCATTATTGTCTACTTCGAAAAGCTGCCGACATTCACGGCGAAGGAGAGATCTGATGTTATTGATTGATTGATTGATTGAGTGATTGATTGATTGACATGTGGGGTTTAACGTCCCAAAACCACCATATGAATTTGAGAGACGCCGTAGTGGGGGGCTCCGGAAATTTCGACCACCTGGGGTTCTTCAAGGTGCACCCAAATCTGAGCACACGGGCCTACAACATTTCCGCCTCCATCGGAAATGCAACCGCCGCAGCCGGGATCTGAACCCGCTACCTGTGGGTCAGCAGCCAAGTACCTTAGTTACTAGGCCACCGCGGCGGGGCATTTATTCATTTATTGTTTACTAACATGAACAACCCCCTCAAGTAGGGAACAGACCCTGGAAGAGTCGATTTATACGAGAAGAAAATTCCTCCACACGCGTACACGCACATTCACTGACAGATTCAAAACAAAAGTAAAAGTTTACATAAAGTTTCCAGAAGGTATTTCGCGGCTGCTCCCTACATCACCAGCACGTTCGAAGATGGATCACCGGTGCCTTCGCAAAGAGCGGTCGACTTTCAATCTCTTTGCAGAGACGGTGGCTGATTCTTATTTCACGGTCCAGCATTCCCAAATTGTTTCCGGATGCCGCACGTGAGTAGTTTCACTTACTTCTGATGTGCCGCACGCGCGTACAATTTATTCAGCCAGCTAGACTTTACATCCTTACTTGTTCCCTCTATGAAGACCGTAAAAGGCATCGCTAGCAGAGGGGACCATGAACTCATCCCAGTGGTGAACGCAACCGAAGTTTGCCTTTGTGGAATATTGCTCTATGGAGGTACAAAGCAAAACGAAGGAATGCCATCATCGACGATAGATATATTGGGGCCGATGATATCAAACGAACATAGCGAATCGCCGAGTGGGAGAGCACATTTTCTTCGAGGGTAAGCACGCTCCTCTTTTGCCTTTGCGAGGTATATAACGTTGAGGCAAATTGCGCACAGGCAATTGCAGTTGAGGCAATTGCGTTGAGGCAAATTACGCAGGAACGAGCGTACGTGCATGCTTAGACGTTATGAAGCTTAGCACAGGTTAGGTAAGTTGTACTAGCACTGGTGTAGTTAAGTGTGCGAGCCCATCAATGATCACTGAAGCTGGCGACGGGCGCGTCCCTTTTTCTGCCTTATCTTTCTTATACGTATAGACTCATTGATTCGAGCCGATGCCATTCAGTCGTGGCTGGGACAGTAGAACGACCTGTCATTGTCAGTGAACATTGTTCTCGAATGTGTTGACGTGCCCGGATGTAGGCCTAGTCAGGAAACGGTTACGTCTGTTTCCTTTTGCGTGATCCCGGTGGCGTGTACTGTTTTTGACGCAGGCCAAATAAGTGGCATTATTATTATTATTATTATTATTATTATTATTATTATTATTATTATTATTATTATTATTATTATTATTATTATTATTATTATTGGCTCCTTAAGAAAATTTCCACCATTTGTTGTTCTTTAATGTGCACTGACATCGGACAGTACACGGGTCTGTACCATTTCGCTTCCATCGAAGTGCGACCACTGGAAGACAACTTTATATTTTCCAGAATGAAGTTAAATGAATGAATGAATGAATGAATGAATGAATGAGCTTTACTTAAACTGAGCCTCGCATATTCTTTCGGGCAAAGTGAATAGAAAAGAGGATTGAATGAAGACAAATTCACTATGCAGGAGCTTTGATTCATCTTCAGGTTGACCTATCTGTCTCTTAGCAGATGCTACCAGTTAGAGTCGATATAACAAACAAAACGAACTGCTATACACAATAGTGCACACAGCGTCTGTGTGTTTAGAACAAATAGTAGAGGATTCACAGTATACACCATACTGCACTATGGAAGAGCTGTAAGCAGCTGTCGCTACGACAAGGCAAAGAAAAATGACGAATCTAAACTCCGAGCCATCAATATCGCTCAGGACGCGTCCAAAGGCGGCGCTCGGAGTCCACCGGCATCAAGGAATCGCTTCTCGAAAATTACCGAAAGCCCGCTGTACTTCGGCTGCCGACGCCACTTGCCAAAATAACCGTTGTGAAAAGAGAAACGAACGGGGCTCAAGTGTATACGTGTTACTTTGTTTAGATGCCGTTAATGAAGCTTAACAATAGTGCCGTGCTATCGTCATTGTTGAGGTCGAATAAGATTTTGCTACTTAAGAATGCACTACGGGATTCCATTCAATACTACCCTCGTAGTAGCCCGCAGCATCGCTTTCAGTGGTCTTTGCGCTTTGGTTACTAATTTGACGGGCTTTGCGACGCGCAGAGTTTGCCAACTGTATGGTGAGGGAAGGGGACGTGTTATGTTTAATTTTGGCTGCTCCCACGCAGCAACACCTTTGCCTTTTAAGTATAAAAGGCGGGCAACTTATCAGCAGTTCTAATTATAGATATTCATGAACACGTGGGTCACGTCCTTGCTTTCAGTATGCCACCATTGAAACGCGAGTCCCAGGTTTGCGTCCTTAGTCGAAAAACAGGAAGATAGAGAGATAAACTGTTGGGGAAGACCACGGAAATTAACGAGTACTGAGCCCTGCCAAGTATCCTTTGCTGAACAAGTGGGAAAGGGAGGAAAGGGTAGGACACCAACAGGAAATTATAGACACATACGCAAACGTGCAGGGCGTCTGCTGCTCTGCGTGCGCATCGTTTAGGGGGTACACTAGCATAGCAAAAATATCTCGTCGTGGTCGCATGCGTCCGCGTTCGCCTGTGACGGTGTCATGTCACTCGCTGCATAATGCTTGCGGTCGGCGTGCAGGGCGGCTCACAAGTGGCGTCAGCGTCAGAGTTGGGGAAAAAAAGGAAGGAAAAAAAAAGAGGTTGACGACCCCTCTCAGGTCGTCATGCCTCGCAGAGTTCGATGCCCCCGTTACACACACGCCGTGTCGGGGCAAGCGCGCCCGACGGGGTGCCTGGCTGTTTGCAGCGAGACCATTGCTATGGTGGACGCGTATAGGCCACCTCCCTTGGAGCTGGGCTGTTCGTTCCCGTTCCGTGATTAGCGCGATGCGAGCGCTTGCTCTAATTACGCGAGTGCCGTCCCACGCGTCCTAGTTCGACGATGCCCCATAGCCGGATGAGTTGAGTTCGAATTCGCGGAAACGCGCGGTAAGGCAGACGTCACAGGGAAATTGGGGACATGGGCCAGAGGAAGCCACTGGCACCAAAGTAATGCGAATTCGGTATTTCATCAAATGTGCCGAAGAACAGCGTTTGTTTATATCAACGGTGAGCTGGACTTAATGGGTAATTTGTATTCACGTAATGATATATCCCTCATTCAACAACGACGACGACAACAACAACAACAACAACAACAACAACTACAACAACAACAACAACAACAACAACAACAACAACAACAACAACAACAACAACAACAACAACAACAACAACAACAACAACAACTTGTTCTCGTAAGTAGGCAGAGCGTCATAAAACATTGCCACCTTCTTTTTCAGCATGCTGTTCATGACTACAATAGCCCTTTAATTAGTGAACTTCAAGGCAGTCCCTGTACCTAAGCTAACCACCTTTAACATACAAAAACCGTTTGCAGTCCTATAGCCTTGCAAATGAAGCGGTTACGATGACATGTTTCGAATAGTATCAAAATGCAATCAAAGTGGCTATCACTGTGGTTAGAGAATATATAATCATGCCTTGCCGTTCGGAAAGGATTAGTTAGGTGGCGATAAAGTGAACGATAAAGACAAATTCATTTGTGGCATCGGGTGAGAGTTCAATTTTTTAGAAATACTATCGATATCACTCGATTGGTTCTATGCGACCGACGTAAAATGCCACCCGAATTGCTCCGTGCGAACTTATACTATGGCCACCATGTCATGCACCCACGAAATCGGCCATGAAAAACGCGCCCTACGATGTGCACTGAGACTTGATAATTTATATTTATTTTTGTGTAATAATTTGATTCTGTTATAAATAGTCCTCTAAACAGAAATATAAAGAAAAACGGACTGTCCTCGCTTTCCTATTATCATAAGGAAAAAAAACAACAACAAAATATCGTACACTTCAACATGCACTCTGCACATTGTAACAAAACTTCGAGCCAATAAGGCCTCTTGTTGGAAAAACCCGACGCTGGAAACCCCCTTATCTAACTTTCAAGTTCGCCGTCTTGGCTCATCCTCGTACTGCGTACGCTCGCGAACGAAAATAATCTTAATCCAAGCTTGTGGAGGCATGCGAAAACTTTTCGCGTGTGGCGTCGGGCTTCATGGCTCTCAGACTGACGCAACGTCATTACGGCCGGATTTTGCGAGCGACTTGGAAGCTCGCAGTAGCGCCTTTTATAACTCGCAGTGGGAGAACCGTTTAACCTCGTCGCCCCCTGACCCCGTTTTCAGTTGCTTGTTTGCTCGTTTCCTCGTCTCCTTCCCTTCCCGTCGTTCTCCCTTTCTGTAAACTTTCCGTCTTGTTAAACAACGACCGAAGGTTTGTCCTACTTTCCGCGTTTTACGACTTCACAGCAGCCATGCCAGTCGCGTACGTGGTGGCCATGATCCTACGTATGGAGGGACCCCCACCCCTTCTCTTCCCTTTAACCCTTCGGCCCTGTTTATCGTCAAGGCCTGCCACTATCAACCTTCGTTCCTTAATTCTTCGCACCCCGTTTACTCCCACTTTTCCTGACGTGCAAACGAACTGCCCGTCTCGTTGCTGCTGCTGTCTTCACGTCGGGACCATACGTGGGAATGGAGTAGTGCATGGGCCTGCGAGCCCCTCTCCCTCCACTTTCCCTTCTCCTGGCGAGTCTGTGTTGCACGGCTCACGAATCCTGTGCAGGATAGTTGAAGATGTGACTTTCGGGCTGTCGGCTAATAAAGCGCCGGAACTATATAACCAGAGACGCTCGTATCCTGCGCGCGATGACTCCTTCATCATCGTATAACCTTTATTAAACACCCAAGCTATTATTTGCTGCACGTTCGCGAGTGTTACAAGTTACGTCAAACAACCCTGTGAGCTCTTTTGATGCAACTTTTCAGAGTTGCCAACAAATAAACGTGATGTTGGTTGGGCTCACTTGTTGCTATAAGTGAGACGTAACCTTTTTTTAGATGCGAAGCAGCTCTTTGAATAGCCTGTGTAACGCTGTCCCTCCGCACGAACGTGCGCGCACCGCAGGTGTTGGCGCAGTTTCAAGTAGGTCATGCCGCTGCTGCGTGCTAACATCACTCTCTCTCGACTGCCACGCTGTCACCACTGTGCCCGCAGCGGCTGCCTCGTCCGTTCGCCCGCAACACTAGCCGTGACCACTGATCGGTGCACCGCCGACTCGTTGGTTCACGCGAAGTAAACCTGACACGTGCCTAACGTACGCGTTGAAACATGTCTGTACTCGTCACTTACAAGACCTACGCCATGCCATCGCTTGAAACAAATCTTCCAGCGCTGTCTGCAGCACCCGTGATCGCGACGTTCAACCTGTGACGCCACCCGTGCCCAACAGTGCTGCTTCGCATTCCATCGGGAAGATGCTCCAAGTTTTCTAAAGTGACTAACTTAAGAAAATGCGAATAGATGAATGCTAAAACAAAATTATACTTCTGATTAGCTTGTACTGAATGTTTTTCTATTATACGCCACCGATCACTAATTATTTCTGATACTAGGTTCAGCGAAGCAATGCGCATAACACCGACAACATTTTAAAGCGCCGCTGTAAAAGTGTACGTTAGGCCAGCTATTCACATTGTTAGTCTTACAGTCGTAGCTGGAACAAGCCTTGTCCAAGTTGCATGGTTGTGCGCTTTAGAACTGTTTGCTGGAATATTAGAACTTGTACACAAAAAGTATACGACCTTCCCTTGTTGGTGTAGTCATTAAAGCAGGGAAAATGTAACTGAAACGGTCGACTAACTGCTCTGCAACGTAACTTGAATGGTTAGTCCCGAATATACCGAAATATATACTACACAAAAGGCTACTGTGATGACAGTTCTCGGTTCAAAACGGCGCGGTGCGCCGTATGTTATTAGCAGCATTTATGCTCAGTGACCCGGAAACGAGGTCGACGTAGTTAACGAACAGTACTAACGTGCGTGCTACTTCCGAACCCACAGCCTCCCATTCAGTAATGACCCCCCCCCCTCTCATGTTTCCCGTAGTACTGCACGAATTTATCGAGACGAAATACAGAAGTCTAAAGAATGAATGAAGTATAAAAGTAAGCTTTGTGTGCAAAACATTGGACCTCTCATTTCGGAATGCCGCACACGTACTCAGGGTGAACGAGCCACACAGCCTAAGCCGTCGTGTGCTAAACGCCCTCAGACAACGAGAACGTAGATCAGGCCGTAAGCTACAAAGTAGATGCGGACCGTAATTGCTGAAAGAAAGGAGGAGGCCATAGGAAAGAGGAATGTCTATTGCAGGTCGCAAGTGAAATGGTGCAGTCTCGGCTTTGCGTACGTGTACCGCTAGTGGGTGTGACACTGCGACAAAAGACTCGATTCACGTTAAGCCCTATGGGGGAACAAAGGCTATCTTTTGCGTCCACGATATTTACCTCAAAAGGATGTAAACTGAGGAGCGCTAGAGCACTCAGGATGCTGCTCTGTTCCGTTTATTTTTCGCTGTAATGTCGCGTGCCTGTCGCACATGGTCGCAGTACGGTTTCCTGGGGGGCTACTTTTCTCCCTTCTCAAAGGGCAGTGTCACCGTATAACTACGAGTGATGGCCCTGCTTTTTTGAGCCGACTAGGAAGTTTTGTTGTCCGGGAAACCGTGAACGGCGCACTTTTTCTTCCGTGCTCGTCGAATTGTGCGCTCTTGCTACAGTGTTGCTGAGCCTTCGCGGGGGCGGAGGCAGTTTCTGACTGTATATACGCAAACGCAAGTTTTTTATCTGTCACTTTAGAATCGTACACGTTTTGATGGCGCGCAAATTTGTTTTCTTCAAAAAGAAACAACCATTATTGATTGCGATCGAGGGGAACGAAACGTGTCCTGCTTTATACTCTCTGACAAAGCTGGCAGTAGCACTGTCGTATATAGAGAGATAGAGCGAGAGAGGGAGAAGAAGCAGAGAGGCAGCGCGGTTGACAAAGCACGCGCTCTTTTAGCTAATCTAGACCAAGGAATGGGGATTGGTGAAGTAAAAGACAGGGAGAGCTTTTATCTGTGCCACGTTTGACTGTTGACAATCTGATAAAAATTAAAAAAAACCCCATAAATTTCGCCGTGAATATAAAAAGCTTTTGTTATGCAACACTCACTCTTCTGCCTAACCGGTTTCTCTCTCGTCATGTCATTTCTTTTCAGTCTCTTGTTTTTTTTCTTTATCATGCTATGCTATTTATATAGATATATATATATATATATATATATATAAATATGTTTTACAGTTTACATTTGTGATTACATATAGTTGATGTTAGCATCGTCATTTAATTGAATCTGTAGTTCATTTTTTGTAACCTTGTATTCTATTATTTTTGCCACTGTTGTTGCCAATCAAATACTTATGTCTACATTTCATAGGAGGTCCCATTTCAGTGTATATTACGGGAGCTTCCTCTGTACATCCTTTTTTTGTACATATATTATGAAATAATAAAACTTGATTTGATTTGACTTGACGAACTTGCTTTCTTTTTGGAGCACGTCTTCCAGCCATTGCTTAATGCTATATGATGAGGCAGTATGTTATACAAGGTCAAGCGTGTTTGAGAAATTAATGCACAATTTTCTCTCAAATTACACGCCTGAATTACTTGTTACAGTACCAAATTATCACAGTACAAATGTAATTCATTACTTTGCCGGATACGCAAAAATCATTTCAATTACTGTACTGCTATTGCTGTCAGTTCTGATGCGTTGATGAAGTTAAGTCGGCTTTATGAAGGACAGTGCGGCTTTCCTGTCCCTCTTCACACAAAAGTGCACATTGAGTATTCGATGAGTATACAAGATTGCAGAATGACAAAAGAGTGTTCACCGTTACGGGTTCTACCGGCGCTGAGTACTAACCCTTCGTAATTAGAAATGTGTGTTTAGAAAAAATGGTTAACGATTTCAAGTACTTAGTACTCGACTATGGGTACGTAAATATCAGATAAAATAGGCGAGGGATAACCGCTACTGAAGCTAAGTTGCACCGATGCGTTATTCGAAAGCCGCAGGTTTGGAACCTGCCGGTGGCAGGTTGACTTTTCGAGCACTTTTGTTTTTCACATTCACATTTCATTTACTTTTAATAACATCCACCCGCGATACTTTCCTTGGCATCACTGTCTGTTAGTTCTAGTTATTATTGGGCCTAACAAGAAAGAACGAGCCCTTAAATATCCACTTCTTTCCTTCAATGAGTATTGCTGTAACATAGCAAATGATAGGTCTTCATAGAAACAACAGTGGTGATGTCTGCCTATTGCTGGAGTGGAGGTTACTGCACCGCGATGCGCAGAAACATAGGAATCGTCATAGGAATGTAATAGAAATCGGTATAACGCAGAAGTGAAACGCTTCTGCACAGAAGTACTTGAGCGTTTATTGAGAATCGCCTCGCCATAAGGTCGAAGGAATCAATTTAAGAGCAACAAACTGTATAGTCATACGAAGAACGGCAAGCCATTCGAAACTTTCAGCGCGTTCTTCAAGCTGAAAGGACGAACGAAAAGAACATACTTAGGAGGAGCACGAACTAATAACTAACGTAGCTCGACACCAAAAGCGCTCTGCTGAAAAACAAAGGACGCATGGAACGAACGCAAAGATGTGTACGTGCACAAGACAAGTGCTAACTAGCAACTGTGACAGTTGTTACTCGTGTGTCGGCAGCGTGCTCCATTCACAAGTGTGGCCACTGCAGCGAGTGAGGTGACCTTCGTGCTCTCTGTAACTTCAACGCACTCTTGCGGCGGATGCCCCGCCGCGGTGGTCTAGTGTCTAAGGTACTCGGCTGCTGACCTGCAGGTCGCGGGATTGAATCCCGGCTGCGGAGGCTGCTTTTCGGATGGAGGTGGCAATGCTGTGGGCCCGTGTGCTCAGATTTGGGTGCACGTTAAGGAACCCCAGGTGGTCGAAATTTCCGGAGCACCCCACTACGGCGTCTCTCATGATCATATGGTGGTTTTGGGACGTTAAACCCCGCGCATCAACCAATCAATCACTCGCGGCGGAAGTACAGAGCGTGCAGATTACCCATATCGCGATATAAGCGTGGGCGCATGAGCGACCACTACATGTTGAGGCGCACGCGCTTCGAGACGCGACTTTCCAAGCGTTCCTTCCGGAACCTTCGCGTCATCTCGCCAGTGGTAACAAGAACATGCTGAAGTCACAGAACTCCGAGTACCGCCTGTGCTGTATGGCGTAAATAGCTCATCGTTAACAAACCGAAGAGCGTACGCTTTGTGGCGGAGTCGGTTTTTGCCGCGCGCTGCGGAGAACGATGTGGTAGGTTCAACTCCTGGTGACGAAATTTTAGCTTCTAGGTTTTTTTTTTGCTTTGCAGTTTTAGTATGCTTTTTACAACGTCATATTTGTGACGGAAATTCGTCAGCAAAATCACGTGGAACGTGGTATAAATGACCTTCATGTTAATCACACGTGCATGGTAAGCACTTTCTTGACAAATTCGGATGGTTTGTTTGGTGCTGCCGGTCGCAGACACGTCATTCTGATTTTCCACGTAGAACTTACAGTGAATAATTTCGAATTGAATTTGTATAATATGAACGTCAATACAGCGAGTGCATAGCGCAATTCCTTGATTTTACAAGTGTACTCCCCGTCACGTATGATTGGATGAATTAAGAGGAAGAAATCAAACGTAAATCGAATTGTCGATATTAGTTCTGAGAACCATAATCGGCCAAAATAGAAGTTTCATCTTTCGCGAGGTCTCTGTGTGAAACAACAGTTCAGCTTCGCACTATTTAATCAGCTTGATATAATTGCGAGTAGTGAACTAATTTACCTAACCAGCCATTTATAAAGCCCATAGTCAAGAAGGTACCGTAGTTTTTACAATTTATTTGCTTTTCTCTCACGTTTTTTACTTGATTTGCACAATAATGCACAACCTAAATACCCCATTTATAATAAAAGAGGTTCTCAGGTCTTCCCTTCCACTTAAAGGTAGAAAAGAACTTAAATACAGTGGATGAAAAATATAAGCATATCACCCGAAAAACAAATTATTCCGAGAAAGCACCAAGAAGTAATAAAATAGGCGTGCTATGTTGCAAACCATATAGTAAAGGTTCCTGAAAAATACGTTACGTAGAGCAGGCTCATTCAACGCTGACCGAAGTGTAGCCTACGCCCTTTTATTCAGCAACGTTGAAATTAGTTTCCAATTTGCGCTAAATGTCTTGTAAATGTTGGTACAGTAGAACTCTTTCGGTAGCCTACAAAAAAAAAAAAGCCGTCGACCTCTCTCATGTGAGTGCTTGCAATAAAGCTCTATAGTGTCCATCGCTGCCAGCGATTCGTTAGAATAGCATTTTGCTGCACTATACTGATATATAAACCATCACAGTAAAATACAAGCGAAAGCGTACTTTGGCAGTCGCATTATTCCCGTCCATTTGATAAAGGGATCGCATTAACAGTATGGAAATAGATTCCTGCCACGAGACATAAGCCCGGAAAAGAAAAAAAAAAAGCATATTTTAGACATCATCTCTACCCTATCTGAAAAAAAAAAGAGCAAAAAGAAGCGTAGAATGCGGAATGGTCTCAACAAGATTCAACTGCAGGTGCTTGCGAAAAAGAAAAACATTATTGTTTGTATAAACCTGCTATAAAATATGGCGAAACTGAGCGAGAATATTGCGAATGTAACCTAATATAGCAATACTGCATTCATTGTTAGAAGGTTGAAATTAGCAGGTGGTGGTTAGTGCAAGACTGGACTTGTAACAAAAAGAGCAAAAAAATGGAGACTAAAAGAAAGATACGGCTTGAATATCACACGTGTGTTCCAGTTATCCTATTTAACTTCGCCCCAGTTTCAGTTTCATTCATGCGTTTCGCGCTGTACTGTTCCCTTATTATAAAACCTCCCTATATATACCGACGAGTAGGTGGCAACGTAACAAAAGGGGAGAGCTTGACGAGTACGAAGGGGTCCAGCTGTCTCATTTGTTGAGTAGGAGTTGAAATAAAAAGGCATTTGTTTCAACAGCAACAACGCAATAGGTTGGATATGTGGGAGCAACTACAAAATGTGATGTTTCAAGTTTTTGATTGCTCATTTACTGAGATGGCGCAGAGGTGAGGCTATAAAAAATGTATTTATTGCTTTACTACTTCACCGATATAGCATCTGCATTCCTAAATTTATTGTGTACATTCAACGTCGATATGCGATTTCTCTAGGAAGAAACAAAGTATTTCTTTCTTAACCTTCCTTGATTTCCATGTACCCCTTTTTTTCTGGACAAGGCTAACATTTAATATGAGCTGTTGACTGTATTTGCTGTTTGAGAAGTACAACGAGCTAACGTTTGTACTCACTGTTTGTTGGCCGAGTCAGCGTCGGTGGCCAGATGAAAGAAGCGTGGAGCACATCGAAAAACGTTCCAGAACTGCGCCAAGGATCTGCGAAAAGATACACAAAGAAAGAAATGAAATATTCCACTCCCGACATGCGAACAGGAACTTGCAAACACAAATAGTTACCGAGGCACTTAGAGTGAGTGAGTGAAATTGACTTTATTGAAAATATCTTCAGGAGGCTGAGTAGGCGCCATTCGTACCCTTGAATGAGCCTGGCGGCTGCGCCGAGCCACATAGAAGTAGTGCTGGTCTAAGAAAACAAAACTCAATAAGCATGAACATGCAGGGCGAGAAAATTGCAATGACATACAGCATAAAATGAGGCTACGCATCGACTGACCGAATAGACAACAACCCATGAAATGCTGTGATTTCCATAAAGAGATTGACCGTAGCATGCGTATGCAGGCTGAGAAAACAATGAAAAAAAAAATGTTTGTAGAAGGAATCTTGTTGTCCTATATTGCGGCATATCTCAATATATGTCCGCGATATAGGAGTCGGAAATGCGGAGGACGAGGACAGAAGTAATACGATTATTTGTATATCTTTTCCCGTTATTGAAGTCGGAGAAAAAAGGGACACTGGCGTACTGATGTAGCGCAGCTTTCACTTCCCGCGCCTCCAATATTGCCTTGTAACTACGCAAGCAGTTCTGTACAGCAAGTTATATAGACGTTTTGTGTAGGACGAGAAGTGGATATGGTGAATTTAGAGTGAATGTTATTGCAACACAGCAACCAGAGAAACGCGATGGCATAACGAAGTCTCGAAAGAACAGTATATGTACGAGGGAAAATAACTACGTATATATGCGAGTAAAAAATATGATACATACATAATGCATACATACATTGCATACATACATACGTACGTACATACATACATACATACATACATACATACATACATACATACATACATACATACATACATACATACATACATACATACACATACATACATACATACATACATACGTACGTACATACATACATACATACGTACATACATACATACGTACATACACATACATACATACATACATACATACATACATACATACATACATACATACATACATACATACATACATACATACATACATACATACATACATACATACATACATACATACATACATACATACATACATACATACATACATACACACACATACATACATACATACATACGCTCGCACGCACGCACGCGCTGAAAGAGTGAGGGATGGGCACACATAATATTTGTGGTGTTGTAATGTGAGTATAGTTGGGTAAAACTCCTAACAAGCATTAACTCAGCCATGTAAGAAGTCGTGCTTTTTATTTATCGGAAACGTGCGCCCAAATCTTTACTTGTTTACCAACGGGAGGGACGTATGGCGAATTCAAGCCCATCCCAAAATTTTTCGCTTTTGCATGTGTATTCATACAAAGTCACGTACAAATATACAAGCGAACATGCATAAAATGTAAGCGAACAACGCCCTTTCCCCTCTCTCCTATTTCCCGGAGAGAAAATTTCTGGCTACGCCTCTGGCCTGAATGGAAATTTGCGAAAATATTGTCGTCGCAGTGAATACGCAACTCTCTTACGTGCACGCACTGACGGCCTGCACTCGCTCAACTGCGTACGTGTAGGAGTAGAATGACCGAAGAGAGAGGCTTCCTACAATCCTCTTTCATGGCAATCGACAGGTCGTGACGGATGAAAAAAAAATAAAGTGAAAGGCTGGTGCATAGCTATAATGACAGTGGACGACCTGTTCCCGTCAATAGATGATGTGAGCGGCCTGTGAGGCTGAAAGCGCTATCGAGCTCCGCTATTCAAGCAACCGTGCACTGAAAGCAGTCGCACGTTGTTTGTACATGCGGTGTGTCTCAGTTGGTGAGTGCTCACTCACGTAAGCGAAGCAGCGCTCACTGATTGTCGTGGCTCGGGTGGATTGTTTGCTTTCATCTCATGGTCGATGCTTGCCCCACGCTGTCCGTGAGGAGGCGTCTGAGCTTTCGAATATCTCCATTTACCACTAGTATGTAGAATAATATGTAGTGTTACTTAAATAGGTCACGCTATTAAGGCGAAAGCGTAGATAGTTCATCAGACTTGAAAATCGTCTATCGGTGTCAGCAGCGTCTCACGTCGGCAGCGTCAAAGCGAGCGACGCAAAAAAAATTATCATCCCACGATGGCGTCACCATATGACATCACCTCGGCGTCAAATTCATGACCTCATCATAAAGTTTCTGTGACGTCATACTACCTTACGTCACAAGGTGTTATGGCCACGTGACATCGTCACTTGGTGAAAGATGGGGCGGTCATAGTGCGAAACTACGCTAGGGATAGAAAGCTTTTTTTTTTGGAGGGGGGGGGGGGGCGTGTAGGATCAGCTCATCGACTGAGAAAAAAAGGAAGTGGTTTTCGCTCTCTAGTCATCTTACGCGAATTCACGAGGAGCCCTGCCAGTTTTTCTATTCCCCAACATTACTGGAAACCGGGACATAATAAAGATGTCTACTTGATAAGTTACTACAAAAAATCTACACATAATGAGAAGGTCAAGCACAGCGGTGAGAAGGTTAGGCAGATAGAAGGGACATATGTAAGTGTAAACGAAGATACTTGACTATGAAAATTAAACAATTTAATTGAAAACTGGATTGTAGGCTCTGAAAGGCTTTAGTTTGACTTGACATCTCCGCGTGTTGGTAGAGCAGTGGTTAATGTCCAAGTCCAGGACAAGCGATGTTCTGTGACCAAGCCTATGTGGTTCAGTGGCATTATTAAGAACACGTTCCTCGAGAGCAGTTGCTTTGAAAGGCAAAAGGTCATGTGCCAACGGCCGTCGATGTATAGGAGAAACCAAATCTTCTTCGTGGTGCCCGTACTTTCGCATCACGAATGACCTGGCCCTCGCATAAACAGAGACCAAACAGAGACTTGCTCCACTAAAACAAACGCTTGCCGTTCCGACCAAAATCGTGCGCCGGCATCCCATACAATATTCATACAATCTCGCCGATCTTCAGGATCAGTGCAGCGTGATGTAGGCAAAGCAGTTGAAGGAATGAGGTCTCGAAGTGTGTGTTTGTATATGCGTTCGTACATGCGACTGCACGTGTTGGCGCATGTGCAGTTAGCCTGACTAGCAGGGCCCCTGGCGTGCGGCGAAGTGTCCCTCTTGGGCCAGACCGGGTAAGCAGAAGGGCACAGTGGCAAGTACAAACGCTATGGCTTCCCCGTGGTCTAGGCTTCTTACAGCTGGACCTTGAATTGCTGGGATGAAGCAACAGCTCAACAGTTTACGCTCTTGAGAGCTGTAACAGACAGCTGCATTATTGAGAGCGAGCCGAAGAGCTGAAATGGCTGCTACATTTTGTTTGTGGCGCTTTCTTTGCATGCGCGGCTACCGTTGCCGGGATGTGTGTTTGACTGCACTGACGTGATGAAAATAGAAGAAAGATGCTCACGATGCCATAGAAGTGAACCGTAACAGCTAATACCTTCTGGATGATCTGGGTTGATCCTCCGCATGAAGTTTCGATTACGATGTTTTTTTGTAGCGTAAGGCCGAAGACGATGTGCTATCGCACTCTTAGTGAATGATTTCACAGCAAGTTCTGAATGTTTTCGTAATTTTATTTATTTATTTATTTATTTATTTATTTATACTGCGATCTTTCTTCAAGATCTTGACATCGTGCTACACAATAGGTGAGCACAACAGAAAAACAACAATGCGATACAAACATATGAATTTTTTTATACACGCGTACTCAAGAAGAAATAAAAGGGCAAGCGATGTTATTCTAACAGTTTTCACATCGAACAGAGAACCCGTTAGCACAAGCAAAAAAAAAAAGAAACAAAAAGCACATAAATTATTTCAGCTAGGCAAGGAAGCTGCTTGCTACTGAAGGTGTGACTGAAATTGCGATAGTGAGTCCTGTATAATACTTTTATCGGGCAGTTTGTCCCAATCGACTATCGTTCAGGGAAAGAAAGAGTACTTGAGAAACAGTTGACACGGATAGTGAATGGAATAACAGCTGGTGATTGTGTGTGCCTCGTAGCGTAACCTGTCGTACATAGAAGAGATGGATTGCTAAGAATTGGCCGGGTAACTCAGGGTATCATTCACTGCGCATGCATGTAATTCGTTCGACCCAGCCAGCGCTCCTGAATAGTTATTGGAATGGAGAGGTGAAAGACGAAATAGATCGTCAAGATTTGAAAACTTAGTTTGTTGTTACTCTGTTAACAAAATGATATGGGAACATCGCAAAAAAATCAAAGGAATAAATATACAGAAATAAACAATGCAAGCAAAGTGCTGCATGCCTTCGTGCACCCAGATTTTGTTACTTTTTTTGTGTTATTTTTAAGTGTGCAAGAAAGAACGTTTCTGGTAGTTTTAAAGCAGATCTTCGTTGCCTGGCTCAGCTCAAATTGAGATGTCATCCTGCTTTACATGCTAGCTTTCAAGTACTGACAATGAAGCGAGTGCCAAGTTTTATTGAGATTAGCAGTCTTAGAATATTTTCGCGCAACCGCTATGCACCACGAGGTTGTTACTTCTCTATTCAGAAACATAGTCTATGACATTGTTGCTCACAGTTTCTCATAATGTGATGCTTTACCATCTCGAAGGTCAAGCTGTTGGCGTACTGTGATGCTCCCGCTGCCGTTGATGGCTTTCTAAACATCTACGCAGAACCCTGAACGCAGACGTAAAGCTAAATCTAGTTCCCTGTACTATTTTAAATTTCGGCGCTAAACATAGCCACTGTCAAGAGCCGACAGCGAAAAGACGTCAAATCATCGTCTTAGCGTACAAAAAATACCCACCGAGTGCACATTCTTCATTAGAATATTTGCTCATTGTATCGATATCGTAATTTATCTACAATGAATCAATACGTCATTCGATCGCGTTTGTGAAAAGTGGCTGAGACACTTTAATAAAACAAATAAAACGACTATGCGCGAGTGTTACTCAACTAAAATCACACGGCCCCTTAGACATTCGCTTAAAATGACGCGCAGGTGAAATCCATCTTTTGCCCTTCGGTCGATGCATCGATTCTTATTCACGCCACTTCGAAAGCTTTCCGCTCCTAACGCAATTGAGCGCTGCCTGCGAGATACTATATATAAGTGGTTATAACAGAAGAAAAGAAAAGTGCCGACCCGTAACTGTCTCTCCTTACAACACCTCAACAGGTCACGAGATACGAGGTCTTGCAAGCTTTCCGCACCTTCCATGGTTCTGCACTGTCTCCGTCATCGGCGCACCCCAAGCGTCGATGTAAGTCATCGTGTCACACACTTTGGCGATCTGTAATGGTAGGGTGACGTCACATGATGATTTACTGGGATATATTTTTGTTTTGAATCGCTCGTAGACGCCAACCCCAATTTATGGCACCTCATGAGGCCTTGTAAAACAAGCGAAAGCCGACACCAGCAGGACAACAATGAGAAGGATGACGTCATTAGTGTTATGAATGATTGAATGAGTGCTAAGCAGCGCGAATAACGTGAAAACGTCGACGTTGACAGGTTATTGATAATGACGACAGCGACGTTATACAGCAGTGACAACACGATTCACTCATTCTTGGCCTCTGAAGCGGTGACAGCGTGATATTTTCTTTCGAATAGTTTTCTCCAAGAGATGAATTGAAATAATGAGTACAATGAGCACTAGGTCAAACTCGCTCCAGTTTGCCTTGGCAACGGACCAATCACATGTAGCAACTATTCATGATGTCGTCCCGAGAAGATGACACGCATGAAGGCGACAGAAGCATTAGTATACAATTAATAAAGTCGGAAAACTTGCTCTGGTGGTTATAGAGAAGTAGTGATATTTTTAGAGCGAGGAGTGTCTCTCTGTGTGAGAGAGAATGTGAGCGTGTGTGTGCGTGCATGCATGCATGCTCACCCTTTGCCTCGACCTCTTTCCTTCTCTCTGCCAATAACTTGAGTGTTTCATTGACCCCTTTCCGAGTGTAGAAGAGCCAACCTACACTTGTAATTTGCACATAAAACATTGCATATTGTTCTTTGTAAATATTTGTCATTGTTTTCTTAATTTTTTTATTTCCTGCATTTTGGTTCTGTTTTGTTTTATTACCTCTCTGCATTTCTTGTTTTTTATCTCTCTCATGTCACTGTCTATATATAAGAAGAATAGTAGCCTACTAACTATGTGGAAGCAATAGTGTCTAAGTTCTGTGTTCCAATGCAGTGCATATCAAACGTATAACTATTTTGCGATTTGTCGTTCACTGCTTATAAACGGCTGTTATATTATGTAATATGAAGGAAACATGTTTCGGGTACAGGGGCCCCAGTCAGTCGTTGATCGATTTTATATAGCTCCTGTAATATTGGTGAAGTTGCATACATTCCTTCATTTATTCATTCACTCATGCCAGCTTCTCTAAGCAAGTTAACACTTCTACCTTTTCTCTCTCTCCTGCATCTTTCCTTAATTTGATCCTTCCTGTGTTTATATTCGTGTATATTCTGTATCATGTTCCTTTTTTCCCCCTCGAGAGGTGTCGTTGAAGTTGGACCGCAGCCATAGCATTCTACAAGGCAGGCGCGCAGCATACCATACTGCTGGGGAGGAAGCGGAGCTATTAGAATTGCAGTCTAGTTCAGAATACACAAATTGAGGCTTTTTCTGCAAGACGCGGAAGGGTTGGGTGGGTAAAACCGGGTTTCATGATTACAGGCGTTCCCGCATCATCCGCAAGAAGGCGTACCTAAATAATCCGTGCTAGGAATACCTTAACGCATAAAAAGACTTCCCCATTCACTGACTCATGAAAGCACACCATTCTTGTCTGTGTGTGTGTTTGAGTGCGCGTGTGCGTGAGCATGTGTTCTTTCGCACGTGTGCGTGCCTCTGTGTCTCGTTTCATTCGCTTGTTCGCGTAGTCTGCCGCAATAGCAAGTAAGCCCACACAAGAGTTAATCTCGCACGTGTGTTCGCAACAGCGCTACAGGAAGCGTATCGGCGCTTTAATGACCACGCAGTAGAGAGAAAAAAAAGAAGAAAACAAAACGAAGACGTCCACAACCCCCGTAATAAATTTTCCTGGAATCTGAGCCGAAATCCGAAGCAACCGCTTTCATTACAATACTTGCTCCTTCCTTTCGTTTCCCCTGTTGTAAGGCATGTCCTTCGAGTGAAAGCAGCCACGCTCACGATGCTCGAAATTAACGGCACCGCTTCAATCAGCCGCGTTTTCTTAACGGTATCGCGTGCAGCCGCCGCGCCCTTTCTCCTGACAAGACGACGGTGATCGAGGGACTGCGCAGTGCTCGAGCCTCATTAAGGAGACGCGCCTGGCTTTCTTGCGAGCTCTCGTGGGCACAACAGAATTGAACGAACAATGTATGGCGAAATAATGAACGCGTGCCGGGAATACTCTGTGAAAAAGCTGGTGTATTGAATCGAACACTGGACTAACAAGCACGCTAGATGAACTTCGTAGCAAGGAAAACTTGATAATCGCGTCCAAATCAAATCAATACGCCGCCATAGAAAAGGCGACTTTATCTTCTTTGGGAAAAGAAAAACCTGAAGTTTGCATTGATGGTGGCTGAAAGCTTGGAACGTTCATGTCTCAAATGACAAGACAGTCTGTATATTTTTCTTATGTGCGTGTTAGTGTGGGGATATAAAAACAACATTATAATGAACGGAGTAGAGAGGCAGGCTTGCTAGGAGTAGAAATTTGACTGAATGGGACATGTCAAGCAATACGAAGTTTGCCTATAAATAACACTGCTTCTCTAAAGTGGCCTCAATGTTGCTAGTCGATAAATTGGTTTCTACTGCGTTATTTATAGACTGAAACCAATCTAAAATTTAATGAGAACGTTCTGAAAATTGCAGATAAGTTTTTTAAATGTATATATTGAACTTGGACTTTGTTTGTTTAAAGGTTATTTTGTACCATACATGAGTTATCGTTAAGCTTGCTCTTCTTTCATTCACTAATACAGTAAAATATTCTGCTAAAATTGGTGGCCATGGTGGTACGTACCATGCCTATACTGACTCCTGGTTCGAACCTTGACTTTAATGCAAAAGTATACTTAAACTGGCAACTGATCTGAAATTCATGTCGCTGTACTGGTATTGATTCCTTGCAGTGGTGTTGACCATCTTACTAGAAACCTGACAGTACCTGTCAACGTTCTGCGGAGGCAGCACAACGATAACTATATTCCTCAAAACTAGACGAGGGGCCAGTTTATCTATTATTTCGATAATTCCCTTACTGCCAGTACAACTAATTGTGCGCCTATGTTATTAAGGAATGACAGAGTTTATTTTTTTTTGCTCATGACACCTCAAACAACACATTTGTTTCTCACCGATGACAATTATGTTCAGTTGTCCACAGGAGCTCTAGCGCTATAAGATACTCTGACTTTTATTACTTAATCCAATGAATTGGGCGTATCGTATATGACATGTGGTATAACAATGCCCACAATAACGCATCTATGTCGGTATTTTATTAGGGGCTCTTGTGCGACGACGTTAAGGTTAAAAAAATATTACCGTATGTTATTATGTTTTTTTTTTCATTCACATATATCTATTTAAACCCGGTGTAGCACGCAACACCACGTGACATGCAGAGAGGCAAAAGAAAAACTCCAATTTCGGCTGGCATCGTTTTATGAGCGTTAGAAAACAGAGAATACGAGAAAAATCGATTCGCTGAAATACACGGTGGCGTAAAGAAATCTTCGGCGTGTGAATGCCGGACCTGCGCAGAGAAGACACCTTTCGAGCGTGAGCTTCCACGTAGTGGTGCATGGGCCTGGCGAAAAGAAGGTGATGGCAAACCACTTTCAAAGGAGGCAAGTGCATGGCTACTGCAGTCGACAGGGTGCCATCGGCTCCACGTCCGAGGCACGTACCGGCGTAAGCGAGTGCGTGATTCTTTCTTGCCTCCACGCACCAACGATCTTTCTTCCGGGTCATTAATCTGACGGGTCTCAGCCGTCTGTAGCGTTATGCTGGCTTCTGACTGTGCTGCGATGGCCAGTCTTGTAGGATGTATAGTACATACTAGCCTCAGTCTCTGCAAGAGTGCCGCTGAATTGGTTTAGTCTCGCTGAATGAGAAAAAAGCTTTTATGCCTGGCTTCCGAACCCTAGCCCGAATGGACTATTAGTCGGGAGACATGTCTTGTCAAGTGCACGGACTTTGTCCTAGCAAGAAGACGTGTCCCGATTGGTTCTGACGCCATTACGTGGCGCGAGCCTTTCTCGTTCTATGGCCAACTCCGTGAAGCCTTAGAATAGCGCGATTGAATCTAAGAAATCTGGTCCATGACTTTTGGTAACAGCGATTAAACATAAAAAAAAGAAAGAAGCACCAGCCACACCACCAAATAATAAGAATTTGTTCAAAAACTAATCAATCAATAATAGTGGCGGAGGGGTGCTTCCGGAGAGGTAACCATATTTAGTTGATTGTTGAGGGGCTGAATGATATGTACACGTATGTGAGGAAGTTCTTTATTTTGGGGGTTCTTGCAGTCGCTCTTGCAAATATATTTTTGTATAAAATAGCGGCGCCACAACATTACAGGCGAGCTGTTATAGCCTGCCCCGGCGCGGTGGTCTAGTGGCTAAGGTACTCGACTGCTAACCCACAGGTCACGGGTTCGAATCCCGGCTGCGGCGGCTGCATTTGCGATGGAGGCGGAAATGTTGTAGGACCACGTGCTCAGATTTGGGGGCACGTTAAAGAACCCCAGGTGGTCGAAATTTCCGGAGCCTTCCACTACGGCGTCTCTCATGATCATATGGTGGTTTTTGGACGTTAAACCCCACATACGAATCAAGTTGTTATAGCCGAAGTTTGGCGTCCACCATTGACAGAAATAATCATCACTATTAACAAGCACGTGCTCGATCACCGCCCAGCGCCATCTGTACAATTAGTTAACGAGAAAAGCCGCAACGTGCAGCCCTTGATTCGCTGTTTTCCGCTCGCGTGTTCCCTTGTTAATATTCAGTGTACCAGTGTGGTGAATAGTTGTACTTGTCCGATTTCATTGGCACGTGCGGTCCGTAGGAGTTCAACCGCAGAGCTTTTATGGCCGAAGTTTGAGTGTGTCGTAGATCGAAATAGAAAAAGAGAAAGGGAAGAAGGAACGAAATAGATATAAGGCGAGAGAACATTTTCTCAGAGAGAAAGAGAAATGATGATGAAGGGGCATGCATGGAACGACGTGTTTCAGCTCCCCGATTTTGAAACCTGTGGAGGGGCCAAGCATGCAGCGTGCGCCGTTTTTCGCCACAGCGAAATCTTCACTATTGTGTGTTTAGTAAGAGTGAGCAACGATTTAGAGTACTAGGTACTCTACTATGGGAGAGCATAATAATGATTCTCTCGCCACCGGCTCACTGCAGATATGTTTCAAGCATTTGTGTTTAAAATAGATAACGTCATCGTAGATATTTACGCTCGTGTCTCAGGTTTCGGAATAAAAACATGAGCATTTTATTAAATTTCGCTGGGGATTGTGAAACACTGCTCGGCCAAACGTAACGTTTTAGGCAGTAACAATGAACCTTTAACTGATCACATGCATGGTGTGGACGGGTGACAAGTAGTAGGAATTGCCCAATTTTTGTGTCGCATGTTCGTTCATGATGGAGCGTGACGATGACATGACGCGCCAACAAGCCGAGAACCTAAGGTTCCTCGGCCCTAGAAAACTGCAAGCGAAAAGAGACAAAGAAAGGAAAGAAAGACAGAGTAAAACAGAGGAACACACGAGCATAAAGAGAAAAAATGGAAAGACACATGTAAAAAAACAACAATATCAGGTGTAGCCACGCATACTGCAGTGAAGCAGGTCGTGCGAAAGAGACAGGTGTGAGGGCGAAAGCCTAGCCAAGTAAGGACTGGCTAGTTGTCCACTAGCTCTGCTGTGACCCAGCCTTGCTCCACTTCGTGGAAGCCGCGCTTTTTTTTAGGGGCGAAACTACTTATAGCGGCACCCATTCGTCCTTCGTAGTCGTAGTAGTAGTCGTAGTATGTAACCAGTCTAACATTTTGACCGCCAAAGTGGTGCCGGTAGAGGATTCCTTTTGTGAGTTGTTGAACAATAAAAAATTCGCAGCGTGCGCGTTAACTAAAAGCCGAATTCTCCTGTCTCTCATTCCCCCTTAGCAGCCATTGGCATGTACATTGAGCACTATCTGACAAGAAAGGGTTGCTACGTTATACTCGCTGGGCGTAACCTCCTTGGTTTTAGAAAGGTTTAGCGAGCGTTGGGCCGCAGTGCCGTGAATACAGTGAACTAGTATATACCATGAACTCGAGGAGGTTGAAGGTGGGAAGTAGACACGAAGCGCAAGCCGTAAGAAAGTGTGCGTGTGCCACCTCTCGTTTAGTGCTTGGAATGTCCGCTGGATGTGGATGGTGGTGCATATGCGGAATATATGATGAAAAGATGCGAGATGGTGGTACTTGGAGTGTTGAATAGATGGACGAACGGATACACAGACAGATGCATGGGCGGACTCACGGATGGCTGCGCTGACGGATGGGCGCATGGACTGACGCAGGGGCGGCTGCATGGATGAACGCAGGGACGGACACACAGATTGACGTGCGGACGCACGAACAGACGCACGCACGTACGGGAGAATGGACGCACAGACGGTCACACAGACGGACGCATGGACGGACGGAAGCAAGAATGAATGAACGGACGGATGCTTCGCCCCACTCTCCACCATTCACTCCGTGGATATGCCGCCATTTTTTTCCTTCGCCCATGTGTCATCACGTATGGTTACATTTAAATAAGAAACCATGCGGGACGCAGAGCGAACAGGTATAAGTTTGAGAATAATGGTCAATATAATATTCTGACGAATACATTGTGAATATATTTAGAAAAAAAAAGGGCTACCTTTATGATGAGATTCGTGTTTTCAAAAAACATAAAGAGAAAATGTATACGAAAAAAGTGGCAGATTCAACGTGCAGTGGGAATCGAAGATGTGCGAAGCACGAATGAGAAATGTTGATATGTCACTTTAAAATAGGCACAACTTTACGAGGGAGCGGTAAATGATACCGTACATGTCTTCTATGTCATGATTATCATGTCTGGATGTTCCATTCACCTTCCTCATCTATTCACGTCACGCGATACCAAATGCAGTATACGTTGAGCTAGCAAAACGGCAGTGATCACGCTATGAGCGTGGTATGTGGTCATGTTCCACCATGAGACGCGTGTCAGGATTATCATGTTTGCACCAGTCATATATTTAGTCATTGATTGACGTCACGTAACACCAAATTTGGTATATGAGGAGCTAGCAAAACGGCCGCGAGCGCATCATGAAGAGCCAAATATGCCCCAATGTAGCATTGTTGCGCGCGCACGCTGGACACAGTGACGCTACGTTAGCAAAACGCGAGGCGTGACCTGACGCTATAGGCGTGACCAGCATCCGTCGGAGCGGCCCGACGGCAACTGGCGTGAAATGCAACATTCTGCATTTCGCACCGATGTGTTACCCAGAGAACACTGCGTCTCCCTCTTTCGTGACGGAGGGACGTCGGGCGCACTGAAACGTGCATTCTTCAAAGCAACGCAGCGCGGCACGCGCCTGCGAGTATGTGGCAGGACCGGCGACTGGTGTGGCAACGCCGGCGTGACGCAACGAAATAAACGCCGGCGAGCACGTGCACCGCGTCACGTCGAAATGTATTGACGCCTTGACTGTGGCATGTAGTCATGTTCTCACATGACACGCATCTCATGATTATCATGTTAACACCAGTCACATGCCTTCGTTATACATTGGCGGCACGTAATGCCAAATTTGGCATATGTGAAGCTAGTGACACGGCCGGGAGCACATCATGAGCGTAGCTTGTAGTCATGCTGTTACCTGACACGCATCTCATGTTTGTCATGTTTCCACCGGTATCATACCTTCGTCATCCATTCACGTACCATCATACCAAATTTGGTATAAGTGAAGCTAGTGAAACGGCCGCCAGCGCATCATGAGCGTGTCATGTAGTCATGTTGTTACATGACACGAATCTCATGGTTAGGATGTTTGCACCAGTCACATACCTTCGCAATACATTCACATACCATAGAACCAAACTTCGTTTATGTGACGCTAGGGTAACGGCCACCAGCACATCATGAGCGTGACATGTAGTCATGTTGTTACATGGCACGCATGTCACGATTATCATGTTTGCACCAATCACACACCTTCGTCATCCATTCACGTGCCGTGATACCTAATTTGGTACATGTGACGCTAGCGAAACGGTGGCGAGCACATCATGAGCGTGGCATGTAGTAACGTTGTTACATGACACACATGTCATGATTTTCATGTTAGGGTCTGTCGCCTGTGTTCACCATGCAATCACGTCACACCATACCAGTTTTGCAACATGCCATGTGAACGAAACCACCGCAAGGGCTGCAGGACCATGAAATGTAAATCACGACATTCAATACATGTCATGATTTTCATGTTATGACTACTCAGATATGTTCTTCATACAGTCATGTTACGCCATACCAAGTTTGGTATTGATACCATTATTGAAATGGCCAGAAGAGCTAAAAGCCGTAGGCAGCTAGATAGACAGACAGACAGACAGACAGACAGACAGACAGACAGACAGACAGACAGACAGACAGACAGACAGACAGACAGACTGACAGACAGATAGATAGATAGATAGATAGATAGATAGATAGATAGATAGATAGATAGATAGATAGATAGACAGACAGATAGATAGATAGATAGATAGATAGATAGATAGATAGATAGATAGATAGATAGATAGATAGATATACAGATAGATAGATAGATAGATAGATAGATAGATAGATAGATAGATAGATAGATAGATAGATAGATACGCTAAAGGTCACTGAAGTTTGCTAAGAAATGTTTCGCATTTAAAAGAAAGAAACCTTGAAGCCGCTGGGAATCCGAACGTACAACCTCGATCACCATGCAACGCTGTACCATTTGAGCAACAGTGTAACTTGTCCTAGTTTGTCTTCAGTACTTTCATGTCTAACTAGAGCCTTCGTCCGTATACCTGCTCCAAGATACGCACCCTGTTGCGCATGCGTCCCTTTGTGTGGGTGCCCTTTATAAGCCATGCCGTATCTGATTTCAAATGCTTATGCAGACGGTGCCAGCTCCCGTATACATGTTTTAAGTGTAGGGCAGTGCGTTTCGCTTCCGCGTTCGTCAACGTTTGTCCCCCGTGTTTGACATAACCCTATAGAGCCCAGTGGGCAGCGAAGTATGGCATCAACGCTACTTCCACCGGATTGGCCACATGACACTACTTGCGATGTTTTCCACAACACTACGTGAAATGTGAGTGTGATCTGTATTTTATGGCTACGACATTGAAACACGCAGCGGATTTTCTTGTAATAATTGACAAAGAAGGAAGGCAAGTCTTCAAGTTTGAAGATGAGGACGATAAACTAAACGTAGACAAGCTCATTGAAAAGTTTGAAGCACAATACGAACTGGCGACTAATATAAAACATTCAACGAATTTCGTTTTGGCTCCCGAGACTGCAGCTAGATGGCGAAGATTTCAACGAGTAGTTAACTGACCTTACAATACTTGCTCGCCTGTGTTGTCTTCTCAGCCTGGCCCTGCGACGGCGCTGTCAGAACCGGACGCACTTTGTAAAAGTAACCGCGTCCGTAGAGCCCCTCAACGATATCCCCTACTTGAAACCCGACAGTGATAGCGCCTTGACAGATGTATAAGTTCACTCTTAACGTTGTTTCTTTGTTATTGTCACTGTTCACCGATGTTACAATTTCTTTTCGAAAAAAAAAAAGAAAATGTAACTAGAGCCTTCGTCATGTAAACGCACTAGGATGCGCACCTACTGCGCATGCCATACTTTGTGTCTGTGCCCTTTATAAGCAGCACCGTGTCTGATTGTAAACGCTTATTCAGATATTGCCCACTACCGTTTACAGCATGCTACAGCCCATAGATCTGTGGGACCGTTAGTCAATGCCAACCAGCGTGACGGAATAATAAAAAATCACAGCATATCCACAGAGTGAATGATGATTGGTGGGGCGCAGCGTTCGTCAGTCTGTCTGTCCATTCGTTCTTGCGTCCGCCTATCTGTTTGATCCTTGGTGCATCCGTCCGTTTGTTCATTCGTCTGTCTGTCCGTCCATCTCTTTTTGCGGCCATCCCTCTGTCTGTCCATACGTCCGTGCGCCCCTCTGTCTGTCCGTCCGTGCGTGTATCAGTCCGTTCGTCCATCCATATGTCTAGAGAAAACTCCAAGCACAGCCATCTCACATCTTTTCATCATGTATTCATCATATACAAGTGCCCCCATCCAGCAGACATTGTAAGGACCGCTATTTCGGGTGTGTGCCACTGGTGGTTACGTACTACGAGAGACGCACAAGCCACGCCGTAAGGAGCTTCGCCCCTAAAACGTGCTTTGCGGCTCCGGTCCTTGAGTGTCTCTTCGAGTACGACATGTCATACTTCGGCTTTTATAAATTAAGTCCCTTGTGCTGCATAACCCGCAGCACTAATGAGATTGCGGGGTACCGTGATGATCGGTACTTTCGCAAGTAGGTATGTATCCGGCCTCATGAAAAAGCCACGCGTGTAGACGCCTGCTCACCGCTCAATCCCGTCGCCTTCAATGTCTGAGCCTAAAATTTTGAATCTTGAAAGGACCAGCACTGCCGACAGCCACCTCTGCTCAAGAGCATCTTAACACAGGTGATGCTCCAGAATCTTCCCATTTCCGACCCCTTTCACAGCCACCCGGACAAAGATTTGGAAGATTGGCTGGAGCAGTCTGAACGGGCAGCAAAGTCGAACCACTGGCGTGCCCGCCAGTGACGCTTAACATCCTCTCAACGACAGTGATGGCAAGGACGTTAGCCGCGCTTCAAAACTTTCTAGTACACAAACTGAGCTTATAGCTAACGTTCCACTTGACTGCCAGTTTCAAGGGTGAGATAAAGTAAAGGTGGTCAAAAAAAGAAAGACAGGAAACGTCAATCATTTTCGGGCTGTGGAAATCACCGGACAGTGAAGTTGCAGGTGTTCGAAGTTACGTGAAGGTAAACTAGAGTAGCTCAGGTCTGTTTTGCGTCATCATCATTATCATCATCATAATCATAATCATCATGACTATCACCATCATCACTATCATCATCATCACTATCACCATCATCACCATCACCATCACCATCATCACCATCTTCATCATTTCTTCTGCCTCTTCATCATCTTCTGCTTCTTCCCCTTCATCATCATCATCATCATCATCATCATCGTCGTCGTCGTCGTCGTCGTCATCCTAATTATCATCATCTTCTTCTTCATCTACTTCTTCATCATCATCATCCTCTTTTCATCATCATCTTCATCATCTTCATCATTTTGTTTTATTAATTTGTACACTCTCCACTTCTCTTTTGGCGACGCGACTTGTGTGACACCAGACAGACAGGCAGGTGCAAGCGCAATTTAGATCACTACGGTTTATTTTTTTTTTTGAAAGTTCCCCAATGGCATAAAACGTTATATATATATATATATATATATATATATATATATATATATATATATATATATATATATATATATATATATATAGGGAGAGAGAGATGAATGGAGGCACGTTTCCACCTTTTACGTCAACAGTGCTCTATGATGGGTCCCATAGCACTACACATCATAGTCTGGTGGTCTCGTCTGATGGAGGCTCATGGCTCTCCGGTTGCGCTGTCGAGCACTATTGTTCAAATTGGGGTTCTAGGCACGGATATCATTGTTCGCGTATGTTTGTGATTCATCGAATCTTTCTGTCCGTCTAAGTGCAGTTGGTCAGTGGAGCATTATTAGTGCATGACTCCTGGTCAAGAATCCATCGTCCTTATTACAAAGAGATGTTTCAAAACAAGACGTCGTGGTAAAGGGAGATAGAGAGAGAGAGCGAGAGAGAGAAGCTGCCCAAGACTAGCTAAAACATAAAAACGCACCAGCACACATTCAAAAGGCAGATAACATGTCCAATACTTCTGAAGAGTATGAGCACGCAATGTTCCTCACAATATATCTTCGTATGCCGCTGCTTCTCGTCCTATAAAGGCAACTTGCAAAACCTCAACTGTATGTCGTTCAATGGGCGGCAACAATTGCGGCCACTGTTTTTTCAAGTACCACGTCGTTTTTTTCTTTGTGGTTGGCCGAATCGCGCTTTTGTTCAAGAATCCTTTTTTTTTTTTGCGCTGCCAAACACGGCGATATTAGTGTGACGTCGTCAGTGTTCACAAAAGATGCTGTTTGCGTTCGGAGTCCGCGATGTGTAGCGCCCAGAAAATGGAGTTCGATGCGTTTTCGGGGCCATCCATTAACGTAACGGTCATTCGCAACAGTCACTGTTTTCGCAGTGTTTCTTTTTCTTTGCTCCACCCTTTCACTACTTCATCTCTTTTCTTCTTATTGATGTACCACTAGCAATGCCCGAAATATCCCCAAGGGGAAGCAAACTGGAGTTTCGTCGAGCACTGGTGAATAGAGGAATGAATGGAAGACATGAAAGGGCGAATGCCAGAAAAAGGAACATTTGGGTATCACGACAGAATTGGCGCTGTTTGCTGTCGCACGACTTAGAATTTGTTTTCGTGTACTGCGTCGCTGTGTCATGCGCCGAAATTGGCTGGCATGTTTGATGAAGAAGGCATCAGTTGACTGAGACGCTTTCGCTTGATTTGGAGGGACAGCGCATTAGATCAGCGCCACGTGCCGACGTTAGCAGCGCCATTGAAAGCAGTCGAGTGTTTTGTGAATGGTTGGCTCAAGTCTCAGGCTATAGACGCGTCAGCAGACGAAAACGGAAATGCGTGGGCCACCGCGGTCTTGCAACAACTGTTGCCACAGTTCTCAGCACTCGGAAATGACGGCCTCCGTGTTCGGGTGGCCGAGGAGAGAAGAACGCTCATGCCGAGGGTATTTTTTAAACGTTCAGAGACTGTGGAGTGTTTAAAAGGGGCCTGAAAATATTTGCACAATATTCAAGACGACAGCCTGAGGTGCCTCACCAAACGCGAAATGTGACCATCGGCGTCGAGGACGGGTGACGTCATTATATGCCGTTGTTATGACACCTCAAGTAACCGAAATATTTGACGTTGTGATGACGTCACTGTGACGTAACTACAAATAATGACGTCGTCTGATGGCTTCATAGCTTGGTTAAAGGTGGTTTAATCACGAGAGCATTGCAAAACCAGGTGAGGTGTCTCCCATCTTGACGTCAGTATGCAGTCGCGTCAGGTGCACAACGTTTTCTAAAGGTGGCGGGACAAGGTCGCCAATGAGAACAAAAAAAAGACAGGTCGCGCCTTCGAGTCGTCTCAAGTGAATGCGCAAGGAACCCTGAAATGTTTTACATTCAACTGCACTATCAACGTATGTGCAGCATTTATAGTCTCTTAGCCCAGAAATAGGTTATTGTGCGGCTGAACATAAAATCACTGCTTCCAACAATTCCTTTCCAACCCAGCAAGTAGATTGCCTGAAATTACTACACCTGTACGATTTCATGAAGTGGTTTCAATCGATTCTCTGCTCCCTTTTTCAATTCGCTCCCTTATTCGAAATTCCGTATTTTTATTGGGGGGGGGGGGGTTAACAACAAGAGGGAAGGCAGGGAGGTTAACCAGGCTCATACCCGGTTTGCTACCCTACGCTGGGAGAATAGGAAGGGGGCATAAAGATGAGAGAGAGAGAGAGGAAAGAGAAGAGAAAGAGAGAGAGAGAGAGAAAAAAAAGAGGATTGTCAGTCAATCGGCTGGCGCGTATGCAGCGGTGGCACTGCACAAACGTTAAAGGTGGTCACATAGGCCTGTAGTCCTCAAAAAGCACTCAAAAAGATTTTTACTGATTTGACGAAAACATTAGCGGATGCCGAACGACGTCGAAAATATTTGCTGACGTTTCGGTTTCTCGCGTGGGACCCTTGTACACAGATCGTGAACAAGGCTCCAGCGTGGGAAACCGAAACATCGGCAAATATTTCTCACTTTTATCAGCGTACTTCAATGTTTTCACCAACGTCTCATCCCGACAAGACCACGAGGTTTCGTGAAACTGTAGACTTCACTATCTATTTCTTTTAACTGCGCGGCCTGTTCGTTTTTTTTTATATAATGCCACTGTGTTTCGGGAAACATGTACGCACGAGTTTCTCTTTGAGTACCCCCATTCTTTATTCATTTATCGCATTGCCACTTTTCACACCTCTTTGTAACCAAACCACGGCCCCCCGTGTACAATCGAGCTGTCAGATTTTGAAGCGTTTCGCAAGCTTGAAAATTCATTGCCTTGTCTGATGCCTGATTTAAAGCGTGGAAAAAGGATAGACAGAGGAGTGAATATGGAATAACGAAACCGCAGACTACTATACATGGGCCGGTGGCTAGTCCAGTGTGGTTTTCGCGTCCGCCAGCAGCAGTGAAAGTTGGCGGCGCCAAGACTCATCGCTTCACGTTGACGCGAAAACCGAGAACTCTTATAGCCTTATGCAGACCCAGCCCCACGTCGCCTTGACGCATGCTCATTTGCGCGCCTGGCGTCTATCCTGTATAAAGCTTTGCCGAAATCAAAGGTTTTCTTTGTATCTTTTAATGACAAAGCTCTTAAAGCTCGCGGTGCCACGTCTGGTGTCCGCAGAAATCCCTACGCGCCGTTGCTTCTCTAACGCCACCGACGAAGACGGTTCACACAGCCGTTGCGTCAAGTTTCTCGCTTTACGAGCGTCAAAAAGGCCTGCGTACTATAGGGCCAGTTTTGCACGGTAGTCCCGGCGCTGGAGCTTCGACATTCTTGCATGGTCTGGGACAGGCTGTGGTTTGACTATAATTTGTCTACGCCTAGGAAATACCTATAGCATCAGCCAAGAAAGCCACGTTTAAGGCCCTTGCCCCGCCGTGGTGGTCTAGCGGCTATGGCATACTCGGCTGCAGACGCGCTGGTCGCGGGATCGAATCCCGGCTGCGACGGCTGCATTTCCAGTGGTGGCGGAAATGTTGTATGGCCCGTGTGCTCGGATTTGGGTGCACGTTAAAGAACCCCAGGTGGTCGAAATTTCCGGAGCCCTCCACTACGGCGTCTCTCATAATCAAATGGTGGTTTCGGGATGTTAAACCTCACGTATCGTATCATCACGTTTAAGGTCCCGACATCAACCAGCTTCCTTGTTTCATAGGCTTTACACAAATGGTAGAAACTTCTCCCCCCCCCCCCCTTTTTATTATTTTTTTCGGTGTCACAATAAAAGAAAAAGAAAACATAAAAAGCGTTTACATTATCATCTTTCTTCCGTCTTTTGCCTTAAGTCACATTAAATTGAATAATTCGGTGCGAAATCACAGCCCACTAATGATATGAATTAATTTTAAAAAAACACGCCGTAGTTTTCCATTTTTTCTCACGCTTCTTTACAGAAATTTAATAATTCTCTATTTCTCTCTCTGTCCATTTTCTTTACTGATTTTGCTTTTCATTCGTTCCTTGTTTGTTCATTGAATTCCAGCCGCGTGTCCTCTCTTTACTCTCGCCGCAAATCCCGCATTTTCGTTTTACTTCGTTCATTATTTTTATCATGGCTTCTCTTTCCTTTTGTGTATCCTCTTTTTCTTGCTATTTTTTCCCTGCACTTGGTCAAGATGTCTCTATTTCTCTAGTTTTCTATTACAGGTACTTCCTCTCAAGACTCACAACCCGACGCAGCCGTCCTGGTATGCACAGAACATCTGGCATTGTGGTCTATACACGCCCACTATCCTTGATTAATTCTGGGATTTTTATTTACAGTCGGTAAAATGCGTTCAAATTCACAGAGACAACTACTTGGAATTTCAATGTGCGTCACATTTTTGACGCGTGGAATGGAAGTTCCACGTGAAAGTGATGTACAAACGCAGGTTTCAAGAAACATCGTTAGTATTAGTATTGTAGGTAGCCTTTCGTCGCTAGCATTTTTATGCGTCCTAGAGCGCTAACAGGAGGGTAGAAATGCGATTAATCCCAGTGGTGGTGTCTTGTGCCAGATATAGCAGAGGCTAAAATGGTAAAGTTGGTCTTACTATACCGACAGCGCAAAGCCGGTAAGATTGCCCATAAGCATGTCCTCTTGGCTACCTCATGCGCTGGGAGAATGGTTGTAAAAAGAAGAGAAAGGCAATAAGAAAATAAGCAATAAATGCTATGACGCGTAAGTCTACACTATACGATAGCCAAAAGGGTTCACTGAGGAAAACATGGCAGCTAATGCACCGGCTCCACTCCCGGAGGCAGGAAACTGTCGGCAGTAGTTTCGGCAGGGCTTAAGATCGAGGAAGTCCGACGAATAGGATTCCGCGTAAGCAGGCTTAGTGGTTCGCGGGTGCTGGTGTGAATCACCTCGTGGCCCTTACTGCGTCAACTTGTGTACTGCCACCACTCAATTTCCGTCTACTTCAGATACGTATTCGAGAAGACGGCGTGGAAATCAAACCGGATAAGGCAATCGAGTTGCAGGCAAGCTTCTTTGAGCTTCTCCGACGCTAGGTTGACTCCTTTCCCTCCGAAGCTTTGACGAGACTCAATGAGACCGAGAGCCACTGGGTTAGAGACGGCGTGTGGAGCTGATGTTATGTGAGATAACGCAGTGCCTCTAAAAACAGAGATAATAACAAAGCCAATGATTCACTAATGTTATTCTGAATTTAAGTTATTATTAAAAACTTATCTCATCGTGCGCTGTTTTGTTTACTTTCCACCTTCTTCGCCTCAATGCGGAGTGACAGGCCAGTGAAAACTGTGGCTCAGTCCACTCTCCTGGCTTCTGTTTTAGTTTAAATAAACAAACATGTGTATTTATCTATCTTCTTTCCACTGCGCGAAGCACAGTTTCAATTTTTACTTTTAATTGGTGTATAACATATTCATATGGGAAGTGCCTTATTCTACTTGATTCAATGGGTTCGATTTTGCTAAGCGGCATGCAATAAAATTAGTACTTAGCGTTGTTTAGAGAGTCAATCCAAGTATTCTGTATGGCCACACCTCCTACCCCCCCCCCCTCCCCCTCAGAAAAAAAATAACGAAAAATCGCAGCATATCCACAGAGTGAATATATGGATGAGTGGGGCGAAGTGTTGGAGGGTTTCACGCTAAACCGTTCAAAATCCGCGAAGAAATCGTACTATTCGTAAGTGGTAGCTATATGTCGCTTCCGTCCCCCCTTCTATATAACGGCTTTATGGTCGGTGAAGTAGTGGATCGGTGATGGGGCGTATTGGGATGTTTGCAAAGGCGGAACTATAGCAGGGTCACGTACTAACAAGGGATTGACAGCATGGGACAATCTATGGTTCTTTAACGCGCATCTGGATACAAAATATACGACCTTCTTGGATTTGATATTGGCTACTTCTCAAGAGTATTTGCTTTACGGTCGGTGAAGTGGGGGATCGGTGATGGGGCGTGCATGGACGAAGTGGTAGCCAGTTAGCAAAGGTGGAACTATAGGTGATCACATACATTCGTACATACAAGGAATCGACCGACCCACGTCTTCAGGTGCTTTGCCCCTAAAAGATTCCTTTGGCCTTGACCTGAACTCAACAACTACAATATAAGAAAACGTGTTTTATGTGCAAAGTGTTAATAAGATGGTACACGTAAATATACACAAGTGTAAATTGTTACGAGTCCTACTGCAACTTTAACGCACATACCACGCCAGCCACAACGTCATGCTCGAGCAGTTTCAGAAAACCAGTATATGTTCGCCACGTGTACAGCTTTCTAACCAGTTGGAATTCAATATACGCTCCAAAATCTCGTGACGGTCTTTATATCACAACCAAGTCTGTTCGTCCTACCTGTTTCGTTCTTTCTTCTCTCTCGATCGCTCTTAGCGATGCAAATAAACGCCAGAACTAAGTCACGGCCCATTGCATACATATACTCTCCAAGATAGATCCCGACACATACGCACCACCGTGCAGGTTCTGCGTCGCTAAAACAGCCACCCTGTACCACATGGTATGGGAATGCCCACACAATCCACCTCTACAACCCAGAACACAGCACAACACTGTAAGGTGGGAGGCAGCTCTGTCCAGCTCGGTTCCGAAGACCCAAAAGGCACTCGTCAGACGAGCGAGGACAACGGCCCGTGCCAATGGGATCTCGGACTAAGGAGCCCACTCACCGACACACTTTCCTCGGTCGCAAATAAATGTTTTATTCTCTCTCTCTACGGCTCCAATATTTTAATCCATTCAGTATTTGTTTCTTTCGCCCATTGCACTTTCAACTTCTACGCTGTTCCAGCACCATTAAATTAATCTCCGCATGCAAAAGCACGCTAGTTTTTCTGCAAAATAGTTCTATCGGAAAGTTTTTACAATAAACCCTCGTGCACACATGACTGTACCACTTCAAAGTGCAGTTTGCTCTCCCTATCAATAGAACGCTATGCGGTGGCATCTTCTGTTCAAATTCCTTTCAACATACATACAGAATATAATTTCTGAACAGTACGTGCTCTAGCAATTGCCCGGTATATAATAGGAAGTGGACGTAATCAAGGACGGGCTATGCGTCATTGTTGCTTCGTTGCTTTTGCTAACAAGAGCACGCTTGCGCAGCCCGAACCAAAGCGGTCCGCGCTGTTTATTTTCGGACGCCGGTGCTAATTCATTTCCTTACGCAATATATACCCCCCGTCTCCCCAACGCAGCATTTCAGATGATGCATAGAGCGAGGCGAGGAAGGCGCCAATATCAGGAACGCCCGAATTTGTGCGTGTGCGTGCGTGTGCCTGTTTATGCGCAAATATACGCAAGGGATCTGAGAAAATCATTCCATAATTAACGAGCTTCGTGCTGCGCCAACGCCGGAAGCTGCGAGTTAATCGGTGTGCGTGCCAAGCCGACGCGGCACCGCACTTTTTCCCATTCTTACTAAGCTTGTTGTCTTCTTCTTCTTTGTAATGTTTATTCGTCCTTATTTGGTCATTCTGCTTTTTCCTCTCTCATTCTTACCTCGATCATCTGTTCGTAAATTAGTTCTTCGACGTTCCTGCGCTCCGTTATGCATTAATTTCCCAGTGCTACTGCCGGATAGCTTAACGGACGAAGGATGGCGGGGCTAAGACTGAGAGAGTGGGTTTACTTCTCGGTCGCACTGGTGGCGTCGTGGTAGTAGCACGACGCGAAAGTCTAGAGTTGAAGTACTGTTGAATTTCACACACTACCCACTAAACAAATTTATTACGCATTTTATCCATTCCCTGCTTTCTTTCTTTTAAAAACCGTAATGAAGCATAATTAAGAAACGTTTATACAGCAAAAAGCTGAGAATTGACTTTGTAGATACCTAGATTTTGTTTTTCTTTCATCTCAATGACATTAATAATGTTCACTGATCACGTGGAAAATGTAGTGTGTTGTATAATTCGTTAGTTGGGAGAATTTCTTAATGTCGATTTCTTAATGTCTTAATGTCATTCATGTTGAATTAAGTATGCCGTTCTCACGGCTGCTACAATGTCTTGAGTAGATGTGAAACGGCGTCTCTCGAACAGAACAAATATCCAAGGTTTATAAGAAGGCGTCAGTAAGTAAGGGACGGAAACTAAGACAGCCGCTGAATGCCCAGCCTCTGCTGTGATGCATTGTAGGAGTGACGATGTCTCGATTTTTCAACAGCAAAATGAGAGAATGGTTAGCCGACACACACTTGCATCTGGTAAAGAGTGTGTACGTTATTATTGTTCGGAATAAGGACCATCAAGCTACAGCGTGATGATCAAAACGTGAAGTTAAAACAAAAAGCTTTCGCGCGCTCATCAAGGCGGCTATGACGGAGTCGCATGCAATAAACGCTTTCAGTGTATTACAATATGCGCCTACGAGTTGTGCCAGGGAACCAAAATCCTTGAATAAAGGTAGCGATAACTAATATTATGATAGAGAGGAGAGGAGTCGTGGAAGGGTTGGCTGGTTATTAGTTGCGAACGACAGAACGAGATGCTAGTCCGTCAACATTGTCGGCCCGTCACAAAAAGGAATCGCTACAGGCGAGTCGTAAAGACTCAGCGGCAGCTGCAGGCACACGCGAAAATATTCCGTTGTGTTGCGATGTCGCAAGGGGCGAACAAGCTCAATTCCCGCTCTGTTCGCGACAGCGACACGCTGTCAATTATCGCACGCCAGCTGTTGTTCCTTGTCTCCGTCTTAGCCTTTACTACGGCAAAAACGCATGCTTGTCATGTTTCTCTCGATACGCCAATGCGCCTCCGGCGATACGCCAAACCTTGTTCCGGGCTCAAAAACGACCAGAAAGACGAAGAAGAAGAAAAGAAAAATAAGAGCCCTGTTCTAAGAAACGAGCTGGAGTGGGTGGCAGACGATGGAAGATAAGAAAATCCCTCGTCTAAGGAAAGTACAAGAAAAGCCGGATAGGTGAACCCTCACGTTGGAACCTCAACATCCTCACCCACCTGGTTCCTTTTTCTATCAACACCCCGCAGTCTTCGTCAGCCAGGTCATTGTATCACCGTGCCCGAAGGCAGCGATGTCACCACTTGTTGTTTTGTTTATCTCCCAAATGCCAGCGTGTCACGTTTCACATTGTGGTTTCTTTTTGCCCATCCTCTCCACTTGCTGATATTTTCAGCCGCGTCCCTACGGCAACGTTCGCTACGTTTCGCTTTCACACAACGTAACGTGTTTGATTAGGACTCGCTGCCGGACAAATAAATTTCCCTAAACCACAATGAAAAGTGATCGGAAAGGCTGTCACAGGCATAGAGACAAGTAGATATGGTCAAACAAGTGTCCTTACTTAAGGTGCAAGGCATTCTTATTTCCCTTTGAGTTTTCTCAATCTTTTTTTACTGTCACATTCTGCCCACTTTGCGCTTGCCCAACTTCATAACCTCAGTTCGCAATTGCTGTAACGTATCTTGAAGGCGCATTGCCAACGCGCATTTGGTATTGAAGGCTGTAACGTGAGTATTGCGGACGCGGAGACTTATTTTCATTTTATTTACTGTCTGGGAGTGGTGTGCTGAGAAAGATGAACACTACGTCTGCTTGTCAAACACGCAGCGGTGCGCGAAGTGCGTCACGGCTAATACGAAGCACGTACAAAGATTTATGTCTTCTTACGGACGAACGATTTTACACTGATTTACTTCTTTTTTCGTGAACGAAGTAAGTAACGCACAAGCAGACAGGCTATTCTAACCGCACGGGCACCTGTCGACTTAGTTGAACCGACCGAATCTCTTTTATAAATGAAGCGGGTTTGGTTGGCTAGTAGGATACAACGAATGCTGCCTCTTTAGAGCTGCCAAGGTGCGGAGCTCCTACATATCGCCAAGAAGGGGAGAAGGGGGGGGGGGGGAGAAAGACGAGAGAGGTAAGTGATCGACTGTCTAGAACGCGCTTCATCTGGAAAACTGAGCACGGTCTGAATGAGAAATCTAAATGTACGAACAGGTAGAGATTTGTAGCCGGCAAAGTCCCACTGTGCTGTTGACTCACTTGTCGACAACTAACGTGAGCACATCGATTTCAGAGAAGGTTTCAAGCGGTTTCATCTCGTCTTCAAGTAACCTAATTTTTGTATTGAATAAATTTTTTACCACAGCAACGAGCATTATATTCTGCAGAAATAGCGTGTGTAGATGTAGATCCTAAAATTGTGGCCCAGTCACGCCCACCCGGAGTAATTGGCCTAGAATCGAGTAACTTAGATAAATGTTTAAAATATAGCACGGAGAATAATCTGTTGCTTTGCTTGCGCTTCAACGACCATTTTTCTTGATTGATATGTGGGGCTCAACGTCCCCAAACCACCGTACGATTATGAGAGACGCCGTAGTGGAGGGCTCAGGAAATTTCGACCGCCTGAGGTTCTTTACCGTGCACCCAAATCTGAGCACACGGGCCTACAACATTTCCGCCTCCATCGGAAATGCAGCCGCCGCAGCCGGGATTCGATCCCGCGACCTACAGGTCAGCAGCCGGGTACCTTAGCCACTAGACAACCTCGGCGGGGCGACCATTTTTTTAAAGCAGTAGTATTACTACAAGGTTATTATTTCGTAAATGTTTCCTAAACGATTTCGTATAAGGTACACTAATAATAAACGTAGTAGGGCATGAAATATTCGGCTTTTTCATTGAATGTCTTTCTTACGTCTCGGTTGCGCCCTCTTCCCAGTCTCTTTGACGCGTTTGTTGGTACACGTTTAGGGAGTGGTAGCATGTCAAAGTCGTTACTCGTTCGTTTTTGACTGTTGAATACAACATATACCTAGGCAAATGACGTCTGAAGGCGGCTGCCTCGTGTCTTTGGGTTCTCTGTGAGAGGCTTTCAGAGCACCATCTAAACGCGAATAATTGAATGGCATTTTGGTATTCATATTATAATTAATGTCCAGCAATCTGGGACATCTACCAGTGCGGCAATGTCCACCCCAAACAATAGCGCTGGGCGTAATGCTATGGAGAGCGTTCTTTAAAAAAGATTACTGAGCAATGCCTTATTTTTCGCTAACTGTACTTCAGGTACTTAATTCTGACAACGTCCTTATGCTGTACAAAATGATTAGTTTTAATTGACCGGCTGGAGTTTTTTTCCCTAGACACTTTTGTGTACCCTTGAAAATGTATGGAAAAATTTTTGAAAAGCTGATTGTAGCGCAACGATAAGTTATTCACTGATTGCACTGTAGTGGCCTGTACGGTAGGGTGAACTTGTCTTTGTGCTTGCAATTTCGTGGGATTACTCTGGCTGTATTTTTCCTGATGATCTTTCCCAAATAAATAGATTACAGGGTAAAAGTCTGTCGGTAAATCGATGAGAAAGTGGACGTTGATCATGGCAATACGTCAGCAAAAAGTCTGCAGATGTGATGTACATTATGATGTGCAGAATGAAGGTCCGTACGCCTCGTGGTGTGAAAAAACAGTGAACTAAAAGCGATCTCCCAAAATTGCTAGGTTTGACTCTTGAAATATTAGTTTTAAAATTGCATCAGTTATCCAGTTATCCCAGTCCACAGCTGAAATGCCGAATGCACCCCGACAACTCTAACACTAGCAGCTGTACAGTTTATTCGAATGACGTAGCTATACGCTTAAAGCAATTGATGTGGAATCGCGAGGGGCTAAAGCCGGATATATCGATACCGATGATTTCTCGGTGAGGTGAGAAGCTGCCTTGTGGGATTCCAAGCTCACCAATCAACTCTGGGTAGTCAAACAGACCTAGGTTGGTATCCGAGGCACAATGAAGTTTTTCACTCATTAATTAACGTCATTATCACGCCGGGCATGCGTCTTTTCAAAACTACGCAGTCAAGCATCGCTCTGTTGTCATTTTTAATGGACACATGACTTTCCCGCAAGCACTAAGCAATGAAAGATAATGCGAATGAGTATCTTGGTCAAAAGACGAAGTTTCTAGATGTTTCAGCGAACGTGGTGCAAGTCTGCTAGTGGAACAGCGTAGTTCCTGGCCGTCGTCATTATTGCTCCGTGCTCTTTAGCATTGCTTTTTACCAAACTGTTTATTAATACACACATCAATGACGGTTAATGAATGACGGATAATGACACAGCCATGTTAGACGCTTCGTATGAAGGACTTATGAGCCCCGCCGCGGTGGTCTAGTGGCTAAGGTACTCGGCTGCTGACCCGCCGGTCGCGGGATCGAATCCCGGCTGTGGTGGCTGCATTTCCGATGGAGGCGGAAATGTTGTAGGCTCATGTGCTCAAATTCGGGTGCACGTCTTAAAGAACCCCAGGTGGTCAAATTTTCCGGAGCCCTCCACTACGGCGTCTCAAATAATCATATGGTGGTTTTGGGACGTTAAACCCCACATATAAATCATTGAAGGACTTCTGAGATGTCGGTACGAAATTCAGACTGTGGTTTGGGTGGTGTCGCAGATAAACTACTCAAGTGGGCATGTGCCATATGAATTGCTCAAACACGTGAAAACAAACACGTGAAAAAGAAATGAAGAGAAAGAAAGAGGTAGAGAATAAAGAGAACAAAGAAAGAAAGGAATGTAAATAAAGAGCAAGCGAAAAAAATCACAGCATATCCACGGAGTGAATGATGATTGGTGGGGCGCAGCGTTCGTCAGTCTGTCTGTCCATTCGTTCTTGCGTCCGCCTATCTGTGTGATCCTTGGCGCATCCGTCCGTTTGTTCATTCGTCTGTCTGTCCGTCCATCTCTTTTTGCGGCCATCCCTCTGTCTGTCCATCCGTCCGTGCGCCCCTCTGTCTGTCCGTCCGTGCGTGTGTCAGTCCGTTCGTCCGTCCATATGTCTAGATAAAACTCCAAGTACAGCCATCTCACATCTTTTCATCATGTATTCATCATATACAAGTGCCCCCGTCCAGCAGACATTGTAAGGACCGCTATTTCGGGTATGTGCCACTGGTGGATACGTAATACGAGGGACGCACAAGCCACGCCTTAAGGAGCTTCGCTCCTAAAAAAAAAAAATGGGAAGACGCTTGCGCTAGGCCTTCAAGAGTAGATCGGACCTCGTGCACATCGGCTTCTTAACTGCTAGCCTGTTTCAGTTCTCAGTGCATGCCTCAACCGTGCCTCAGGGAAACAAACTACTATGCGCGTAATATTGGCAGTTTTTAACTATCACTCAATGCTTATTTACGAGCACAGTTGTAAAGTGCCCACTACACCATAATTACCTCTTCTACGAATCAGCGAATGGTCCACTACTCATACGCTGTGCAACACACGCACCTACGCAGCTGTTTACTGCGCTGACGGTTCTGCTACTGCTGATCAAATATGGCTGAGCGCATTGTAACGAAGTGGGCCTTTATGCAACGCACCAGTTGCCCAATTTTGCTCTTTTGGCACCTTGTGCAATTTTATAGGCTTCTGCCAGGCAATATATGGTGGGTTAAGGAGACTCGTTCCACTACATGGCATTCGCATAGTGTTTTTTTTTGTAAAACACATTCAAAAACTGCTGTGATTATGTCGTAGAACACCTGCTTGCCACGCAGGCGGCCTTGGTTATATCCTAACTCGAACCTAGAAATTTTTATTATTTATTTTCTTTGCATCTTTCTCGACTTTTCCGTCACAGACAAGATAATGATTTTTCGCTCACAACCAGCGGCGCCAACACCGACACCAGAATTACAGCGAAATGAGAGAGAAATAGTATTCCAATGAGAAAAAAAAACAGACAAAAAAAGAGATAGACAAAGAGAGAAAGAGCAACACAGACAAAAAAGGAGAGGAAAAGAAGAAAGGGAAGAAAGAGAAATAAAGATAGAAGAGCGAGAAAGTGAAATAAATGGATAGATAAAGAAATCGAAACAAACAGGTAAGAAAAAAATACAAAGAACAGAGAGAAATAGAAATAAACAGAATAAGAAAGGCAAATAAACAGAAACAATAAAAGCCACCGAATCGCTCTCTTTCTAAAGGCTTGGCGCCTTTAGGGTGAACCTGCCATATTATTTTTCTGTAAAGGGGTCGTCAAGGTAAAAAACCTTGATCAGCAAAACGCCAGCTGAGCTGAACTTCCCCGCCCCCCAAAGTGTTGAAGGGTTCCTTAAAAAAAACAAAAAAACAAATGTTGAATAGAAAGGGCGAGAAATAGGAAGAGAAAGCAAGGGAAAATGGCACAAAATGAAGAGCAATAAACAGAAAGAAATGAAGAGATAAAAAAAAGAACTAAATCGGAGTAAAGAACTGAAAATTATAGAGGGAAAGAAAAAAAGAGAAAAATAAAGAGAAAAAAGTAAACAGAAACAAAGCCCAGCTCTGCAGTTCCTTCAGGCTTGTCACCCATAGGGCAAAGCTGCCTAAAATTTTTTTCATTGGTCGCAAAGCTGTTCTTAGTCATGGAACTCGCCATCTGTAGATGCCGTAGCACTGGTCACGGAACCTTTTTGAGTTGTGGGAGAGGGACTGTGCTGAAAGGAGAAGAGCTGTGCCAAAATGGGTGAGGTCCAGGCTTGGTGGAAATGCGAATGATTTAGAGATGCGCTAAGGTGGGCGAAGGTGAGGCACTGTAGAAAGGGTTGACTAATGAGAGGCGCGCCTACAGGGGATAGTCGCGGCTTGGTGGAAAGGTTGAACCAATGAGAGGCGCATAAAGATGCTCGAGGAAAAAGTAAATTCGCTTCTTTGTATCAACAGCGTTCGCGATGTGGAGCTGACAGTAATTTTTTTCTGAAACCTTCTTTGAGAAGGCCGACGATCTTGTTATTCCGCACAGCCATGCGTTACTCACGACAACGAAAGAAAGAAAAAAAATGGTAAGGAATGAAAAGGAGCCATATGGGCTGAAAGAAATGCTCGACTTGCTTTTTTCTGCAAGCTGATTTTGAGCTATGTTTTGTGCATTATTGTTCGGATTGTACACTGATCCTGCTATACAGTTGAGATAAAGTGCACTATTCTGTTTACTTTTATTTCCACATCTAGGCCACATGATGTAAGACTAGCTCTCAATTTTTCCGTTTTCATTTGTGCAACGCAGAAGTGGACCTCAGTCCTGATCATTTTTCGCTGAGACGTCCCCCCACCACTCAGATTCTTATAGCAGATGCCGCTTCACTGCACGAACTTTTAGAACCAAAGCACTGAGTGCATTCGGAGCGATTTAGCTATGGCTTCAGCATTTTTTAATAACCACTTTCAAGGTGACTGGAAAGCTTAAACGGTCTCTTCATCCAAGTTTCTGTTCATAGAAAAGAAGGAAGAAAAAATCAATAAAAGCGAGGAAAATTAAACGATAACGATAAAGTTGCGCCGTAGGACACGATATTATTTCAAAAAGGGGAGAAGAAACTGGCGGGTGTGTTTTTTCTTCTTCTGAGCTCCACGGATAAGGCGAGAGAATGTTACGTATACAGGCGATCCATGATATGGCGTCTCAGAGAAGCTAAGTGGACAACTTTCGTTCTCTGCCTCATCATGAAAAGTAAGGTTCGGAGATGGGGTACAGGAGTCGTTCTTAGCCGGTCGACGTAATGACCACAATCCTAAAAGGGGCGTTTAGTTTAGCAGCCATTACATTGTACTTCAGTCTGGACCTCCTCCCTCACCGTTGACGACGCTTATAGCCCCACGAAGAGTGAAATAGGATAGCCGTGGGTGGCATTGTCACTGAAGCGAATAACGGTTCTTGAAGCCTTGTCGATGGTTGTCGAAAGGGCCTGATATGTAGCGTCGAAAATGACTGTTAGGAATAGAGACGGCCGAAATCTTGTGGGCCAGCACTCAGGCGGAACGGCTCTGGCCTCGTCAGAACAACCGGCATCCACTTCAGCGTCTTTTTTTTTTTCGTACAGCACATTTAGTTCGGCGAAGGCCTTAGACCCCCCATCAGACGCGGAAATCAATCGTCAGTGGCGTTGGCCGTAGCACAAAGGAGGCAAAAAGTTATAATCGTATACTTGCGGTTGTGCAACTAGGCGAGCACATTACATCTTAATTTTTGCGCTAAGAAAGACTATCATATGACGGAACACATGGCATGCTCTACTGCCAAGAAGCGCCATCCTTGTCTTCTGTCGTGTGACTGCCTTTCTTAGCGCGAAAACGAAGATTCCATCATCATGTTATGACGTTCGACCGTCACGCCAGATCTGTGGCGTCATCATGAAGTCCCGTAACGTGACGTCCTATCATGCCATCTTCGCTTGTTAAAGAGTGGGAAGATCTCGGAGGCGCTTAAAAACCGCCTGAAGTTCCGAAGTAGTAATAATGAATGGGGTTTTATGTTCGAAAACCACGATGCGATTATGAGAGATGCCAACGTGCATAGCTTCAAAAATTTCGACCATCTGGTGTTCTTTGAACGGGCGCTCACATCACATAGTACGTGGGCCTTTGGCATTTAAACTACACTGACAAGCAATTAGCGTGGCGAGGATCGAAGCAGCGACCTTCGGGTAAAAACCGAGTTCCCCCAAAACACAGTGGCGAACTGATGTGCACTACCTCTTTCTTCCAATGTCGCCGATCTCGACGATCGTGCATAACCACGTTGCGAGTAGAAAGATTTCAGGCGGTGGGAGGATGAATGCAATTGATAAGAAAAAAAAGAAAGATGAACATGGCTTTCACCTCAGTCAAATGAATAAGTGTCTGTGGAACGTTTGTTTTCAGTGCTATAACGTTGAACCCGGTGTGGGATTGTAAGTTACTAGCATGTGGAGAACAACAATTTCTCATAGAGAGGCGTTGTATGAGGCCAACATGTTGTTTCTAATGAAGTGAAAGGATTATACATACTTGGACTCGATAAGCAGATCAAATTTTAACATTCCCTCTCATTTGCACTATCTGTAGTTCCTAGTATACATGTCCCACACACAAGACCCCGGAAAAGTAAGTCCTGCTGGAAGGCGAATAATGTAGTCGAAAGTTTTGATGGTATTACTCCTCACAGGCATGAATAGGCAAGGGAGTTAAGACATAACAAAAGCAAAAGAAGTGAACGGTGCTGTAGTGCAAGAAACTACACCTACGGAATGTCAAAATGGGATATACGTGCGTGTAATTGTACAGCTCTAAAGGACAGGAATTTACGTTGCTCTTTACTGAGAGAACACTTCACTCCGTGAAATATATTGCTATAGGCTGACGTAAGCCAAGATTCCCCAAAGGCCAGCCTATATACTCTCCGGTGAAAATATTCTACTATCTGTTATGAATAGACATGCGCGAATTCAAGTTGAAAAAAAAAAAACTTCTTTTAAAAGTTCTTAGAAACTTTCTTTTGTTCCTTCTTCTTGGTTATGAAACGCAACATAAGAAATTGGTGAGTTCTTGTATGGTTGCATGGCCGACGTCAATGAGTCGTTAGATAAGTATGTGGTGCAGAGAAGCCGTGAAATCTTTAGGTGAGCAGCTTGTTGCGAGAATTCGTTTGACGATGACGATTAGATGACGAGCAAGAATATGCGTAACAGTTAGTTTATGCAGTATTTCCCAGCTATGTTATACGTACAGAATTTCCGTGTGGTTACAATCAGTCCCTTACATTGCAGCGATAAAATCTTTGTGACAGTCCTTTTGCACGCCCTCGATGTTTATAGTAAAGCATAAATTGAGCAAATATCACGAATACCTCTAATACTGAATATTCAGCAGCATCTTCCGATAGTGTCTGCATGGTATATCTTCATAATGAATATCAGAAAATAGCGCAAAAAGAAATGGATAAAAAAAGACTGATGCAGACTGCACACAACACGAGTGCTAACTTTCGACAGGTTATATCATTGTCAGCACTTATTAAAATTCTGTCAACCACACTTACACTTACAGGGCTATAACCAATTTATGGCCATATTGCTAGAAAGTAATGTTTAAATTATCGTGTTATACAATTGCTCACACTATATAATGCATCCTGCTAATTATCATACTAGCCCAATTAGTTTTTATTAGCTCATATTATTTCGCAATTCTAATCACGGTATTAGTGTAAGCAAAAGAGCTGGAAGCAGACCAAAATGGAAGAACTGATATGTCCAATTACTCTACTATGATACTTGAATTGCAGCAGATGTGGTTACACCTTATGTGCATGTTCTTCAATTCTATTGCTTCGTTCTAATATTTTTGGTTGTAAAATAAAAAAAAAACAAAGCATACTAGTTCATTTCACCATTGATCGCGGCAATAAAAGTAATTTATTGCCAATAATAAAAACAATAAAAACAAGAAAAACACCAGTGTTTTTTTTTCATGTAGGAAATCTCGGAAAATATACGCTTCGTTAGAGTCGGCGTCTTCTTTGTTTGACTGGATCGGAAGGGCCCTCCGAAAATTTCGTAGAGTCGAAGAACCCTCATACTTGCTTAAGAAAATAGAAAAGTCATGCTTTTCATCTTGTTATCAGCTGTGCCAAATAAGATCTCGCTGCCAAACTTAGAAGCAGCGGCTCAGCTCAATACAACCTTGTCACTTCCTGATGCCTAGGCAGAAAAAAGACCAGAAAATAAAAGTACACAAAAAGAACTCACACGGGCTCAGTCGAGTCTTTCACTGCGGAGTTGATATCGATGAGTTTGGCTCTTTTTTTGTCTCTGCTGCTATTTTCAGACGAGAGAATCCTGGCAAAAACGCCTACATTACAACCATTTCAAAGAGCGTGAATTGAAAAAATGGCTGGAGTGGACAATTTTTTTTCGCTTTCTTATTCCGTCGCAAGAAAACACTTCGCCCGAGGACACCACTGAGCTAGGAAATGTTTTCTCCACTTTCTGTTTATCTTTTATTCTCCTGAAGTGGAAAAATGAAAAATAACTTGGTGTCTGGAGCATTCTATACGTTCTCTCAATTTATTCGTCTATTGCCAGAATGCCCTTGTTGTTGTTGTTGTTGTTGTTGTTGTTGTTGTTGTTGTTGTTGTTGTTGTTCTTGCTGCTGCTGCTGTTGTTGTTGTTGCTGCTGTTGCTCTTGTTGTTGTTCTTGCTGTTGTTGTTGTTGTTGTTGTTGCTCTTGTTGTTGTTCTTGCTGTGGTTATTGTCCCTTATGTTGTTGTTGCCACAGTTGCAGCAGCTGTTGCTGCTGTTATACTCGTTAAACCCCATCGGGTCACTGACACAACCTGGTGGCTCCGTGAGCGTATGAACGGCAAACTAACAGCATTGAAGTTGTGACCAAAAGAAAGTCTCAGAATGTTTGATTGGAGGCTAATCTGATCAGTGACTAGGATATCGGTTTATCCTTCAGTTTAGGCTCATGGGCGAATTTCATTTCTGAAGCTAACGTAGATATCATTCAAAATGTTTTAGAGCCCACCCAATGTCCTCTTTCTGCCAAATTTTCCCACCAAATTTTCTTCTGATTTTTAAGATAAATCTGTCACACCTAAATCTATTCTGGATCTTAAAAAAAGACGTAACGTCGCTGTCAAGTTTTCGCTTCGAAGCTCATTCGTTGCATGAGTGCATACGTTTGAAGTGCTCACTTCGAGATGATTCGTATCACACGGAAGCGCTCGTCTCCGTGAGTGACAGGATAATTGCAGAAGTGTGGTCTTGCGTGTTCCATCACTCCGGTTGATTTACGGAAATGAAGAGAAAAGTATACTTTAGAAGAGAAGCATCACTCATGTGAACCCAAGAATGACTCTGACGAAGCTTTAGAATAAAAATATTGCTCTAAAACTTAAACTTTCATTAACCAAAGTCTCAAAAGATGAGAGAAAAGGGAGAAAAAATGGCACTCTTTTCTCTTTATTTTTCTCATACTTTATATTCTCTTCGTTGCGTCCGAAACAATGCTTTAATCAAACATAGAAAAGCGACAAGAGCAAGAACAACATCTTTTCAAATGTTATTCGCACGTGCTTCATTGAAATTGAATAGCCACCTTTTTTATACATTATTCCGTCGCTTTTTCATGGTCCAGCTGAGCCTGGTCCAAGGCGTGACCTTTACTTTTGTCTGGTCGCGCCGCTCGAGGTACCAACTTATTAGAGCTTCAGAAGATCAGGATGGATTACCTCGCTTTTCTTTTTTGTTGATTTCTTTCAGATGCCTTATTTTTACTTGTACGTGAAACGCAAAGAGAAAAGTCTAGCGGCTTTTCTTGGAAAAGCTGGCGGGAAAATATTTTTGGCTGATATTTTGTTTTATTTATTTTTTTTGGTCCAAGGTTTAACTTTAGAAATAGAGCGTAAGCTACGTTGCTGCTAACGGGCGGAATTCTGCAAGGCGGAACACCCATTTACCGAAAAATTTTCGACCGGTGCTGCTGGCGGGGTCGTTAGATTATACCTTAGTGCTTTCCTTAGCAATCCAAAACGGCTATGCAAAGAAAGTAACAAAAAGTGCTAGTGTTAGACATTGGTGTAACATAACTACTTGAATAATCGTCATCGCAAGTTCTGAGTTGTGCAATCGTAAGACGTTACTTCACCGTTAACTCACACGCGATTAGGACAACTCTTTCGTTCTTTTTTATTTTAAAAATTAATAAAACTCGCATGCGTATGAATGATAGTCGCTTCGTAAGTGTGGCGCCCGATTATATTGAACATGAATGAATAACTTTTTGATTTGCGAAGAGGCACCTTGCATAGGGTGAACAAGCAATTGGTTAATTACTAATGTCACTGCACTTTGCATTTAGAATAAAGGACATGTGCGCCTCGCTGTGTCACTCCATCTACATTCAAAAAGACGAAATGTGCTTTGTGAATATAGGAGTAGTTGATAGCACTAAAAAATTTAAGGGGCACCTGTATGACACAGCAATGATGTGACCCTTATGCGCGTAGATAAATATCGACCGCCACGGGTTTCTTTGTCAAAGTGCCAAAGCGGTCTTGTATCTCGTCATCATGAAAACGTACCATTGTGGCAAGTAGATGTAACAGACACCTCGCGTTTCACAGCGCTAGCTTGCAGGCATTGCAGGTACGGTAGCCTGCATCGAAGTTTGTCGTTCAGTAAACATGTATTACGGTGGCTGAATTTGTTGGTTAACTATAAGCATAGACGTGCAGAAACGGCACCTAAAGACGTCTACACTCAAAGCCTACAGTTTTCACCTGACTATTAGGCAAAGTCGTGGGACTTTACAGACTGAGACGCGTGTGACGTTTATACCACATTATATTCGTTAGAGAGACTCCCAAAATCACCATAACTGCGAGAAATGGGATACCCCCACCCTCCTCAGCAACTTCAGATGCCCTCTGCGACTGCCTTTGTCAGTGCCGTAGCCAGGTGGTGCCCCCCTCCCTAAATCAAGAAGCTCCCCCCCCCCTCCCCCCTCGAAAAAAAACTGCCTGCGCCCCTGGCCCTTGTTACAGGACATCACACCCTTTACGTCACGTTGTATTCTTCAGAGAATTAACCTGTTTCAGATTAGAAAAGCCTAGGACCATGAACCGGCGACACTGTGTGCTCGGTGAGCAAAACATCACTCATGGTGATTCTAGCCTCCAGGCTCTTGGGCGCACGCATGCGCATTATGATGTAAGTGATGTGCATGTGAACGACGTATACACACGAAGGTCGTGCACATAAACCACTGCACTCTATTTTTGCCCTTCGCGATCACGCCATCTTTTTTATTTCTCGTTTATCCTCCTTTTCATACGTCCAGTGACAGGTGAGACAACGCATTTCTGACCGTCCTACCAAGCCGTTTATTTGGCATCAAGGTGCTTTCCCTCTTTATTTTTGTGAAGAGTGAGCTGCGCATAGTAGGTATTATGCCGAGGTACCTCCACAGAGGACAACCAGCGGAGAGTAACTATTCCAAGTTGCGTTAAGACAACAGAGCGAGCCGTGATGATAGAATAGACAGTGCGCTAATGTAAGGGCAACTGCACGAGATCACACAGCTGCCGCTATGGCGAGAATTTTCGCGGTACGACACACCTGTCGTCAAAAAAAAAAAAAAAAAAAAAAAAAAGTGCGAGAAATGGAAAGCGGAGCGAATTATGGAGCGCGCGAAATTTCAGCCACCTTGGAAATGAAAACACGAGCGTGAAGTGAGACCACAATCCGGAGAAGTGGAAATGAAGAGGAAAAGGCGGGCCCGTGTCACTGCTGTGATTGCGAAAAGAAGAAAAAAAAAGAACTTGAAGAAGAAAAAGGAACTGCGGAGAACTGCGTACAAATGTTTACCGAGCGTGCTTATCAGCGGTTAACCCAGAGTCCCCCTACCGGCACCCAATTTTCCGGCCTGGCTATTGCTTGTTATCGCAGAGTGTTGCCTGCACTCGGCAGCAGCTGAGTGCGCGTTGCGAGAGCGTGGGATTGTTTGCTTAACCTTTGCCTCACGCTGTGCCACACCTAAGTTCTCTCGTCCAACTCACGGCTGCGTTCCGCCTTTCGCTTTCTATGTTTGGGCCCCAGCGTCGGCAGCACCTTAGCGCACGCGTTAGGGGCGTATCCATATGGTTTGCCACTTTTCCCTCAAGCTAGGATTTGGAGACTGCTTACGCACGCATTGCTGAGAGAGGCCTTCTCAGAATGCTTACAGTTGAAGAGATTTTCTAGCTGTTTTTTTTTCTGCGGTGTTTCTACACGAGTGTTGCTGGAAGAGGCGTTTTCTGAAGGTCTAGTCCTATAAACATAGATTCTAGCGCTTCTTTTGTTTTGTAGAGTTTGGGAAGTATATTTAGGGCCACTTCTTTTTCATTCAGCTACGCGCGCTTTCTGTTTTTGCGTCCTTCGTTTGCGCTCAAAGAAAAATAACTTCCGGGAAAACCCGTGAGCGTGTGCACAAGGGCAATGTCGTGTAATTCCGTTTCTTACAATGATGTTTCAATAAAGTACAGAGCGCTCTACTTGGGGTATTTTCGGTACAGCACAGCCGTGCTTTCAAATGCCGGAAAAACCAACATCCGGCTCCTGTAAAGCATTCAAGGCCAAGCTCTTCGCACATGCTTGGGATTGCCTAGAAGTGCTAACACGGTCGCAACTATTGCCATTGCCAAAGACCACCCGATTACGGCCTATATAACTGTCGATACACTCCGGGCGCACATTCGCCATATATCCGGACTATATACCTCACCACCACTTTGCTAGCCTGCCGCTGGGAAGACCGAATGCAGAGTTTTCCAGAGTGGTGGCGGCTATAACCAGCATTCCATCTCCTGGAGATTCTCACCCGCAGCCACACCGTTTTGCCCGGAGTGGTGCCTGCAAAGACCCCTTGTACACCTTGAAGTCCTTGGGATAACCAAAAAGGCTAACTTGTCATCTGCAGCCCTCAAGCAGATCTCATTGGACCTTTTCTCTATATCATATTGTAGCGAAACGTCGGGGTTGTTCAAAGTTAGGCGCATCGGACGACCAGGGAGACGAATAAGTGTGGGTGAAACTCCGCGGAGGCAATCGATGAGACGTCAACACGATGATTTCGGGGAGCACTCATTGGGGGTTTATTTAGCTAACACAACTTCAATTTACAAAATGCACTGGGTCACAAAGACAAAACATAGAAAATGGTGACATACCCCTCGGCCTGCATGGCCTGGTCTCCCGTGGTGAGATCCGCTGCTTACCCCGACTCCGCTCACTTTTCAAGTTCAAACATCCTCTTTTTAACCCTTGGTCGAACAAAGAGTCTTCACAAAAACCAATCACATGTTGGGACTCGCAGCATCACAACCAATCACAGAAACACTTTCATAAAAGGCACTACAGTTGTAAAAACCTCCTTACCAAATGAAACACGCAAAGGGATAAGTTCTCTGCACGGGACACTCTCTCCCATACCAGGCCGTGCTGCCTCCTTCGGCCGACTACCGTCGGCGGCCGTTCCCACGCTCGGGCCCCGTAAGTTCTTTCATTAACGGTTGCTTCCTAGAAGCGTCCTTAAGAGCGATGGGTACACCATTGCTTACCAGGTGTACATGCGACAGCGAGGCGCCCCGACATCCTAACAACAGCGCGAGAGAATATGGTCGTTTACCTGCCGCCACTATGTCTCGGTCAGGCTAAGTGGTTGCGTCCCCATGTCATTCTCAATGACACGCGTGCCTGTTAACAATGGCTTAGACTCAGATGGTGGCGCCGGACCTGCCTCTTGCTAGACGCTTTTCCGAGTAAGCTTTCCCCTTCTGATCCCGAACGGGGGTGACCTTGACTGCTCCGTTTGTAAGCCGTAAAAGAACAAGATTCTCCGCGAAACCTTGCTCTCGCAACAATATGGAAACCGAACTAATATCTATACGGAATGTTCAGTCTCGGGAAGTTCAACGGGCGCTTTTGTGATTTCATCTCGGCCAATCACCGTCAAATTTAAAGCTTAACACGTCACAACATGTATGGGCTCCGAGCTCGCCACCCTTCTAGCCGCTATTAGATTTGTTATGGGAAAATCCCCTGCTAAATGGGCTATCTTCTGCGACTACAAGGCGGCCCTTCAATGTATGCGAAGTGTATGACGCAGAAACTATCATCAGATGGTATCTCAAATCAATGAAGTCTGTCATCGCGCTAGTAACAAATGACATGACATAATCTTTCGATGGCGGCCTTATCACTGTAAGATTGGTGGTAAGACCTCGCCGACAACGCTGCTCGTTGTGCCCACGACGGAGCACCCACACTGCTCCTACCCCTGTCAACGGTTGCTGCTGCAAAAGAACTTCGCCGCATTGCGCATAATACCACACTTATGCATTAAAATCTTCCGCCGCTCTCGACTCAACGGCCAAAGAACCTCGCTTCATTACTTCAATTACAGCTGCCATTAAAGACTGCGCGACGGGACGCTACAATGCTGTATCGGTTGTGGGTCGGGGTTGTAGGTCGGGCAATGGTATGGCTGACTCCCCGAACTGTGATAACTGCCATTGTGTAGAAACTCTCGAACATGTCCAGACCACTGTCCATTGTACCACTGTACCACTGTACCATTGTCCAGACTTTGAAGAAGATCGCCGGACTCCCCGGTGAGCTTTAAGGAGGCTGGATGGTGGACCTTTTACTCTGGAGAAGATCTTGGAAGCGTGGTTTTCACGTATTTCTGCCCAGAAAGCCACACGAGACCTTCTACAATTCTTGAGGGCAACGCCACAGTGCGACCGCTTGTGAAACGTGAACTATGTGTGCGGTGTGTGTGTTGGTGCAATACTTATGTCCTCCTCCTCTCTCTCTGTTCTCCTTTATTCCCCTCTCCCCCGGGTAGGGTAGCAAATTGGACTTACTCCAATTAACCACCCCCCACCATTGTGATATTTTTTCTTCTTTTTCTCTTGAGCGAAAAGGAATGAGAAGATAGCAAAAGAGAAATTGCAGGCAATAGTATGAGTGCTCGCAATGTTGCCTGTCGTCTCCTTTTCTTGCTATTGTTTGTTTCCTTCGTGCTCAAACTGAGCTGTGCTACAGTAAAACGGCATTAGAATACACCAAGTTTGCCCAACCACGAGTATGTGTCTTTTCGTTGGTTCAGTAGAATGAACGTGTTTTTGAAATGAACGCAAATGAATGACCATTTTCGAGTGGCCTGTGGCGGATTACTGCTCAAAATTGGGAAAATCTGAAAAGCAACATGATCTCACTAGTGAATGGCGTTCTGACAAAAAGATTCAGCAACATAGCCCAGTCAATTGCGAAGCGTGAAAATAATTTACCATCCACAAACCTATACTTCCAATTCTCACCATAAAGACATTCACCGACGCCTTTATGCCTATGAACAGCGAAGCTGGCGGAGGAACCAGCGAATGACAGTTTCTACCTTCGGTTACACAATTGTCGCATAATAATTATTTGTTTGTTATGGGGTCAAAAACCCTACTGAATTGTTCCGTATGCGATGTCCAATAATTCCGTATGTTTCCGTAAGAATCTTACGGAAATATATGAAAAATATATGGGAAACATATGCATTCTTTATGGAAGCATATGGAATTATTGGACTCGCATACGGAACGTTTCAGTAGGGAATTGATACCTCTTGTGTACTTGAGTGCAAAAAAAGGTAACAGTCATCATCCTTCTTGTCACACTCTTCAACGAAGCACATGTTCGTCATTGATGTGTAGATCTGACAAAAGGCCACACAGCGAAGCTCGCACTGCCGTGAGTGTTTATGCTGTTATAGATTTCGCGCAAACAAGAGGAAAAGAAGAATACAGGACATGTTGAAATGTTCATTTCACTCTAGCCTTCTTGTGTTCTCCCCGTTTTTGTGCTTTGAAATTGATACGTACTTGCTACGATTTAGAACTGGGCCCCACTTTCACCTCGTAACGTGGTGTCTGCTGAGGAAACAAGTAACGACCTCGCGAAACAAATTTATGTAAGCGGCAACTTAAGCGTGGCACATGTTCAATTGGAGCTAAAAATAAGGAATATTTCAATCTGGATGTGGAGAAGTGAGGGGAAAACAGGAAAACATCACACCCTGCTGTTTTGAGTTTCTTGAGAGTGACGAACGCAGCTGGTGAAGAAGCGATGGTGGTGGCACCCTGATTCGGTGAAACTTGCATAAGCATGCGCATTTGAGCGTGCGTGGCGGCAACGTGACGCTCACTTGCTGAGACGGTGAGACAGATGTTGCAGTAAAGCATGACTTTTTCTATTCTCTTGTTTGAAGGCTGGATAAGGCCTCTTTCATAACTGACTTGCATCACTAAAGCATGTGTATCTCAGTGTTATTCGTACGCATGTTTGGACCACATCCTATATGCAAAAAACACAAAATGCTCGCCATGAGCACATTCCGACTTGGTGCCTGCAGGTAGTATACGGAAGAATATTGGTCAGCTGCCAGCTGGTGAAAAGTTAACCTGCTATGAGACACCAAACAGGCAGATAAATGGTGTTCTACACTCACTGTCATGGCTGCTGGCGGTGCTGACTGACGCTCCCTCGTTCAATGCAGATATATATCCCATAAAGTGGACGGAGGGATAGCCGCCGTGACAGCTCAGTTGATAGAGCACCGGACGCGTTATTCGAAAATGGCAGGTTCTGTCCCTGGTCACGGCAAGTTATCTTTTCGTCCACTTTTCTTTCTTCACATTTACATTACAATTACTTCTTATAAAACCCCCTGTACCTTCCTTGGCATGATTGCCTCAAATTTCTCATTACTATTGTGTCTGACAAAAAAAAAACAGCACTTAAATGTACACTTCTTCCTTTCAAAAATATAGGCGGGTAACACTCGCCATCCTTACTCTCTGCAATTAATGTCTACAGTCAAAGGCGCTGAAGTAATGTGTAATAAATAGCAAGTATCAGCGCTCTTAGTCAAATACAAAATGCCCCCACCTCCCCGAAGGGAATCCTGAGGAAATGCAAATGCATTGCGTAGCGTCCACAAGGGCGTTTCGCACGTAAGAACCCAGCGTTAGAAGAATAATGCTTTTTCTTTCTTACACAGTGCAGCCAATAGCGCCGTTCACCGCACGTGCCATCTTTCTGTCGCGAAAAACGTGGTATCTGTTTCCAGCTCTAGTGGCTATAGTGGACATGGTTAAAAAATACTACGAAGGGAACAAAACAAACAGCGTTCTCGGCTCGACGTTGGCGTTTCACAATGGTGTCTCGAGCAGAGATTTCCGGATGTTCTTGGGAGGCGCCCAGCAAGCGAACGGTCGAGCGAGGCACGAGCGGACGTGAAAGCGGGGCGCAGGGAGGAGAGAGTGAACGGCGAGAGAAGAAATGGTAGAGCACTGCACCTACCCTCTCCTACACTCTCGCACCACGTGCTCCGGTTGCTAGAGGCGAGGATAAACACGTGCGCCCGCAGCAGTTGCTAAGGAAGAGGGTGGTGGACGATCCCGACGGACGCCTGACATAACCCGACTAAGAAATTCTTTCGCATTTAAAAGAAAGAAGCAAATGGGCCTTGTAAGGCTGCTACCGCATGCACCTTTACATCGTTTCGATTCGAAGTTCCCCTTAAACCTGGTTCTTTTTGGTTACTATTCGGTTACTATTCGGTCCCAATCACGGTGATCGCGTTTCGCTGGAGGCAAAGTGGTACAGGCATGTGTGTGTGATGTCAGTGCACGTTAATATAACCAGATCGATAATCGGAATTTGCAGAGTGCTCTACTACGGTGTTTTGGATCATGATGCCGTGGTTTCGGGACCTAAAACCCCACATAATAAATTATATACCTCTGTCCACAGGTCCGCTAACTCATGAGTCAACTTACGTGGACTTGCTCAGACTGAGACTGACGGCTCGATCAGAGTGACTGCAATTGAGTAATATCTTGGTGAGTGTGGAGTTCGAAACGCAAGATATATTTCTTGAGTTAGTCAGAGTGAGTTCAACTTTCTTTTGCCGACTTACCCTCTGCCTTACTATCACCCTGGCCTGGATTCACATTTATACTCACACACACTCCCGCGCGTAATAAAAAGCAGTGTCGTTCATGTAGCATTTTCATTTTTATTGATCAGAGGTGCGAAACACCTGTAAAGATCCCCCCCTTTCCCTATAAGCTTTTTTGTTGTCGTCTTTTTCATGAAAATTGACCTCACTGATTGGCGAATTCATAACTCGTATTCAAAGGTACTATATAAGATGAAGCCAAGAAGACCACAAATTACGCGCGATAGCATTGACACCACGGCCGAAAAAGCTAATTTCGGGCTAACAGACTAATGACTGGTCTCTCTCGTACTCACCGAGACTCGGATGAAGCCGTGAGACAGAGTCAGTGTGAGTCCGGGTGAGTAATGTTTTGGTGAGTTGGAATCTGAGTGAATCCGGCTCGGAAAACATTTGGTGAGTCTGCGTTTGAGTGATTCCTAAGCGTAAACTATATTTCGCGAACAAGCTTCAGTGAGCTCCACATGCCTTGTCGACCTATGCATTTTCCGCAGTCTGCAAATCGACGCGGCCGCCAGTGTGTATATACAAGGTATACGTAGGCTTTGTGACAAATAAGCCACAGAGAGTAGCCGAAAATGAAAACACACTTTGTTGATGTGATGAGGGCAACCATTTATTATAAGTTTCAGAACCCACGTGCCTAGTCACCATCCGAGCTGCCGAATCGTCTGATGCCTTTACTTTTGTTGTCATGTTTTTTATTTCAGCGTAGTGCTGATGAATTAAAAATACAACCACGAGTAAAGTACACTCAGAGATAAAGAACGAAAAACAATTTGGAAGTTTGTTGTTAATGAGCTCGCCGCGAAGAAAAAAACAGCCTTCGCTTGCCCTTCCTGGTCTTCATTAGCGGACGAATCCGGTTCTTCCCTTGAGAGTCCACTCCTGCTTTCTGCAGTTATTCCAATTCGCCGACACCAGCAACACGTGTCCTTCGTCGGCACTTTCCGCGAAATTTCGATTGAGCCTTCATAACCGCGAAAGGCTGCCAAAGAAAATTGAAAGTACAGACAGGAAACGAAAAAAAAATGCGTCAACACAGCAACAAAACCTATGTGTGAGCCGTCTTGAAGGACCGAATGGCGCAGCGGCTCATCACACGGTTCAAGAGTGGACGGAGTACACGTCCTGCCCTTTGCTTGGACCCTTTTCAAGATTTTCCGAGTGCTCTCGCAACGGTGATATTGATTCTGAAGCCGTCTAATTAATCTTCAACGAAGGTGCAGCCAGGCAAATGGTGTTTTCGGTGTTTGGGCTCACGTCCGGGCTGCTTTTGCTTTCTCCGGAGCTCAGGCGTATATGCTCGGCTTGATCCCATTTTTTTTCTTTCCTTCTTTAAATGTGCTCTTGTTTTGAACTCTTTAGGTTCCACCATTTCATCCGGGAACCCCATTCATCTCTATGACCCAGGACATGTTGTGTGAGGTGCTTCGATTGTTGGCAATATACTTCAATTTTCAAACAGTACATGCAGGTCCCACTAAGTAAGGAGGGGGGGGAGCAGGCAACGATGATTAGGGGGGGGGGGGAGAGTGACTTCCTTGGCCCCTTCGGTTGCACGCTATTGTTGGTCGGTGTATGAAGGGCGATTTTCGTGGGGTGAACTAGTTCGCAGAACACGTGATCACTTGCTACTCGATGTAATGAAATTCAGATGGTAGTACTTTTTCACAGAGTGGCTATCGGGTGCCGGTGATCTTTGGCATTCTTTTCACGGCTGGATCTGTTCGCAGCAAACAGCACAATCGTTGTGGTTTATGCAATGAAATATTCCGGGCACTGTCTCCATGATGCGAATAGAGTTAGCAGCGTCTGTAGAAAAAATAATGAATTAACTCCCCATTTTTTATTCGTGCCGTTTGAAGGAAAACAGTTTCGCAATTAGACAAAATTGAAGTGGCACAGAGAAAAAGAAAAACCAGCCAATCCCCCAGAGTCGATATGTGCCATAATCTGTAAAAATCAAACAAAGAAACAAACACGAAGAAGAAAAAGAAGTACTGGAGCAGGGCGTGTGAGCTCATTATTAGGAAGAACTAAGATTTTTCTTTTCAACTTCAAGCATCTGCCACGCGGAGCAAGCGTAAGCAAGAATATAAAAAGGAAGCGCTTTCAAAACCATTTGTTTCCAGAAGTGACAGCAGTTCAATCAAGGCCCATAAAAAAATTAGGTGCGCTACGTCACCATAATTTCTATGATTTTATAACTGGAAAAGAAAGATTGAATACAAAGGATCATTTATTGTCTGCGTTTGTCTAGTTCGTCCGTAGAAATCTCTACAAGCCAGTCAACGTACTTAAAAAAAATTCTGTCAGTCCCGGAGCCTTTTCACAAAGAAAGAATAGTTATTTTCTTAAATGAAATTCCTTTCTAATTCTAGCCAGGATATTCAGACGACGATTCATCTTAAGCACTTTCAAACTAAAACCAGCGGCCTCTTATGATTAGCTCTCTTATCTTAGAGTTTGAGCAACGGAACAGAAATATCTCATAACTATGTTTTGACCACAATCCAAGACAATGCAAGTTTCATTTAGCACGAACCTTATCACCGATTGCTTCTCTTTCTGCCTTTTAGTAATATTAGTCAGCCACTGCTGTATTTACTTTCTACTTAGCGTCCAGGTGCTAAATTTATTGTTGCTCGATGGCTTTCTTTTTGGGCACGCTCCACTTTAATTGTTCAAACTTATGCGCGAGTTACGTTTTTTCAAGAATTGCATCACGTTGGTTTACACATCTTCATGGTCTACACTGATTACATGGAAACGTGTGTAAATGCGCTCGTATTAAACTTTGGTCTATAGAAAATACGCTTGTAGAGCTTTTGAGATATTTGAATAATATATCGTTCATTTTTTTGGCGAAAATGCCGTTTTTTTAACATTGTTATTTACGATAGAAAGTAGCTGATGAGCATAGCCGTCATTTACATGTAAGCTGTTTGTGTGGTGGGAGATACTTAACTAAAGAAAAAAAAACAATTGCATGCCCAGTCGCGTGAATGCGTTCACATTTGGTTCATGGCCGCGGGCTTCGTTGTGCATCACTTACCGACGATATTGAGCTTTGTTGAAACAAGCTTTTCTGATAAACAGGACTGATGCTACACTACGGCGTTGGATTGCGCCTCCGTCTATTTCGTATCCTAATTCATTTTATTTTTGCGAGGACGTGGCGCTGGCACACAAAGGAAGCTAGCGATGATTCAGTCTTACATTCAGGATGGCGTGGAAATACCTAGGGCTTATAGAAATGAGATACGTAATAGGCTCAAGCTGCGAATATTCTTCCCCCCCCCCCCCCCCCCCTGACTGCGCGTCGCATTATCCTGACGCGTTTTGAAAACTAAAGCTGTCGTTGGGAGCTGTGCGTCTTGCATTCGCTTGCAGCTTACGAATTCTTTCAAAGTGCGATTTCTTCGTCGTATAACTGGGAAGCTTTAGCTGCGCACAGCAGGAGAACACGTTCCTATACGCCGCGTTTTTTTTTAAAGAAGGAGCTATCTATATTTCTAACTACTGTTTTTCAATAAGTTACTCTGAAGCAAGGAGTCACAAAAGAACAAAAAGGAGGAAATTAGCGGACCTACGCAGGAAAAGTGGATACTTTATTTGTGATTTTTACGGGCAACTGGCCAAATTGGCGATGAATTAAGGTAGGGTGCGGTAAAATGCAACAAAATTTTGAAAATAGGCAATATTATTTTTTTTCTATCTTTACTACTAAATGTTAATGCAGAAACTTTGCTCTGGATGCAAGGTACGTGCTGCATAAGTATGATCATGTTGCCACAGTTCAAAGGGGTGTTTTTAAAATCCAGACGTTTCACTTTGCCCCTACCTGCGGGGCAAAGCGACACACAGCGTGGGGCAAAACGAGACAGTATGAAAAAGTTTAATCCCTTCATATTTTGCCGTAGAAGGACCTAAAATTCACTCCGTGCCCCCCCCCCCCCCCCCCCGCAGTCTTCATGAGCCCATTCCTTACCACTCCCCGCAATGAATCCAGACTGAACCCGGCGCTGTGTTGATCTAAATCTCCAAGCAGATCAAGCACCTCCAGTCTTTCTTTTTGCATATGTTGTCTTTTGTTAAACGCTCGCTCTTCATCAGATTATTCAATGACTGGTGGCTAGATATGTTCTGACGCATATTCTTCATCTCATTTAGCCGTTTGGGTGCAGAACTGCTCGGTGATTTCGTGGCTTTGTGAGGTGATAAATGTGGATTTTTATGTCACTTGTTATTTTGAAAATTACTGCATAAAAGTTTAATTGAAGTCATTTCTAAGACATGTTTGTGAGCCTCGTGATTCCGAGATTTTTCAATTTTTTCACGCGCCACTCGAGAACATTCTCGGAAATGCAGAACAGCCTCGATGTAGCGCGAAGGAAGTGAGTCCTGTCCTCATTAATAATGAGTGTTTTTATGTAGTTTTTCAACCGTGAAGCTTCATAAATTTGTTTGTTTAATCTGACCATACCAAAAAAAAAACATTATAATATATAATTTGTCACGAGGGAATGGTTCACTTAAAAATACACTCTTTCAGGCACTTCGATAACACTCTTTCAGACACCTTTTCACGTCCCTGAATCCGAAAAAAAATTCTCTTTGGCACTGCGCACCAAGTGAGTCAAACTTTTGGTTATATGTAGCTAGTAGTATTATGTGCCAAAATAAATACGTAAGTTGTTGTACTGATGTTGAAGTAGCCTCATGCATGGATCGAAAAACATGGCCAAGGAGAATTTTTACCCATTTTCGACCACACCGCAACACCAGCCGCTTACTTTTTCCCACGTGAACGCTGTGACGAATGATAAACTTCTACACATAGAAAGATAGACAACTACGAGCACCTGTCGCTGAAATAGCGAAATAAAGAAAAATACTTACGGTATCAGCTACAGAGGTCGGCAAAGCCAAAATTTCGCGTTTTGCCCCATGTCTCATTTTGCTTTTATCTTAAGGGATAACAGAAGAAATACAAAAATGCATCTTTATGACAGAAGTGACATCTGCACACCTTTTGGCATGCACACACTTGAACCAGTGAGCTGCAGGGGTTCAGGGTGTTTTCTCTGTGTTGTCATCGTGCTTCGGGCTGCGCGTGCTGTTGTTGGGTTTGTGTAGCATCTGTATGCTTGTATGTACTATGTGTAATGAACGCCCATCTCCGATAAAAAGTGATGGTCATGACAGAAAATAGAATTTTGCGTGGTACAGATCATCGGGCCATCACTTTGCCGTGTACGGGTGCACGAACAGTTGGCGCAAGAGAAACATGTTAGGTGCAATCATGTGTTCGCAACACAGTATTCCACGTGATGAGTGCAGGTGGTATACATGTTTGCATTGCATCGTTTTCCGTCATCGCCTGAATTGCGGAAGCAGCAGGTGGCTTCAGTAAATAGAAAGAACTTCCCTGTGTCTCTATCACCATGCCTTTTTTCATGGCACTTCGTTGACAGCAAGAAATCCAACGAGAACGACGTTCCCGTCCTGCATCCTGGACACCAAAGTACACAAGTCGCTAACTTACCAGGTAACTCGCCAATAGTCGGCTAACACATGTTTTTTTTTAGTGTTCTCACATCAATGGAAAGCGGCTGGTTCGAGTGAGCGCAGACGAAATGGCTATTTTGCGGAACTTGCACTTTAGATAGAATACATTTCAATATGGCACCTCACGGGCGAGAAAATATGAGAGGTGTATAGACAGTTATAAACAGTAAATAATTGCGGGTGATTGACAGTCACACCTCCTCTCTTAGTCAATGTGTGAAACTATACAACACAATAGTGTGTATATGAATATTACACGCATTGCTGTCGGGTTTTCACTTTCCACCGTCGATAGACTTCATTTCGGGTAAGAAGTGAAATAAACAGAACCAATATTACCTGGAAGAAGCGGTGAATCTCATCAGGTGTCACACCATGTGAATTACTTCATGGGTGGGTGGTGAAAAGCTGCCCCTCCATTGCAAAGGACTCGGTAATAACACTTCATGACAATTAGGCACGATCACTACGACAACAATTTGTAGGGCTACCTAGTTGCACGTATGCACTGACTTACAGGCGTGTAGTGGGTTGTTCGCAACTGTAATTAAACCAGGTGCCCTAGGAACGTTTACAACGGTCAACGTTGCGGGCACACACGTTCCTCACCTCACATCATGGTCGAGGTAATCACCGAGAAGCGAAATTCGGCGAGCATATCGGAAGGCTTTAGAAACGACTCCCGGACCTCCAAGTATTACGGCCTTGGGTACCGCATCGAACGTGAAAATTCACTGTCGGCGTTGGCCGTGTCAACACAGATAGTGCAAGGAGGAGGATAAATATTCATTCGGCGCCGTATACATGGCGCTGATGTTCAGCGTGTGAGGGTCTACTATTGATAAGGTGGCCAGGAGACCTTGCCGTCTCTGGCGGCTGCCTCTGAACGCTACGTGACCCACACTTGTGTTTCCGGGTCGAAGCTGTGCAGCGTTGCCCCGCACTGCTGAGTAATAGTGATAAGCGCAACCTGCGGATTATGAAGTTGCGGCGTTTCAGGACAGCCCCAGAGGATATGGTAAAGAATTGCGCCGCGTCCTGTCTGCGGAAGAGCTTGACGGGTGAACGCCCTGATAGAATAAAGGGGATCGTCACTGCGATTTCACGATGATGTCAGACAAACTTTGGTGACTTATGACGTCATCACGTTGTGATGTTTTTTTTGCACTAATAGTGGAACATCACTCCAATGTGAAGACGTCGTAGGTCACCGCAGTTTGTGACATCATCGTGAAGTCACAGTGACGTGACATAGTGTGACCTCACACACTACTGTCTTTACAATATATTATCCCTTGGTGAAAGGAAGGTCGATCTTGGAGCCAGTGCAAAACAAGATGAGGCGCAGGAAATTTCGTAGAAAGGTGGTGGGAGGATCTACGCGCCTTCTGAGAAGGAAAATAAGATGATGGCTTTCGACTTTGGTGCTCTTAGGACAATTGATTGATTGATATGTAAGGTTTAACGTCCTAAAACCACCATATGATTATGAAAGACGTCTTAGTAGAGGGCTCCAGAAATTTCGACCAGCTGGAGTTCTTTGACGTGCACCCAAATCTGAGTGCACGGGCCTACAACACTTCCGACGCCATCGAAAATGCAGCCGCCGCAGCCGGGATTTGATCCCGCGACCTGCGGGTCAGCAGCTGAGTACCTTAGCCACCACCGCGGCGGGGCGCTCTTAGGAGAATACACGAAGCATAGAGTTTTCTAAAAATACACTAGAGTGAACTCTGCCGCCAGTGTTTATGGCAGATGCAACGCACGGAGCTCCAGATACAATCGGAATGATGGCTAGTACAAGGATTTGTGCAACCTTCGTACTTCGGGCTCCGTGAGGGTGCACGTGGCTTAAAGATGTTCTGTCACGATTAGAAACTGGCAAATGTTCAGCTGCTGCGCTTCACCTCTTTATTTAGGTTTATTATTCAAATGCACGTCATGAAGTTCAAAAGGGTTCATTCTTTCATTAGAAACAAAACAGAATTACAGCGACAAAGGAAGCCGCAAGTGCGACTCACCGCCCGCAGGTACGAAGACTCGACACATATGTGTACTACCTCTGATTTTCATGGTCGCAGAATGATTGCAGCACCAGAGTTTCCTCAATTTAATTTTGGGGAACTCTACGACACGAGGGATCCGGCAAGGTTTTCTTCATCAGACGTTTCAATGTCGAAGGCAGCACAGCTGCACGTTGGAGGCATTCGCAGTGGCAGAGCGTGGAATGAAGAGTAAGGACCATGATTGGGCGTTGTCTTTATCGACGATGTTGGGAGAATGCGAGAGCACTCCGGGCGAAGAAGCGAACGACACTTGTTCGAAACGAGAAGGCGACATGCTCGCGAGCGAGGGCAGTGCATTACTGCGATTGGAGGATACAGGAATCACTCCTCCAGTTAGGCCAACAAAAACGAGACCATTAGTTGGATGAGCGGCGCATTTCGAGATCCGAAAGGGTGCTCCTTCCCTAATGTGCATCCTCGTTCCACGCGGAACGGCCGACTCTGGGGCTCGAATCACAGCTTCGCCGTTGGCTGTACGGCGCTTTCGGACTTGGTTCAGAACCGCGAAGGAGGACGTGGTGGAAAATTATTTTCACAACTCCGACAAAATTGATCATGTTTTCTTAGGGTCGATTATTATTATTATTATTATTATTATTATTATTATTATTATTATTATTATTATTATTATACCAATCTGTCTTGCTCGTAGTTTCAGATAAGCAACTTTATTTGACATTCTCCTTTCACATTTCTCTATTCACATAAAAAACAGCGCCAATAACGAGAGACAAGAAAAAAAAATTACGGCATATTCACGGGGTGAATGATGATGAATGGGCGAAGCTCCGGAGGGATTCATCGGTAAACTGTGAATCTTCCGTGTAATTCGCCCAGTCGATCATCATGTAAAGACGTGAGAAACGCTGTGTGTGTATATACACAAATCAACTTTTATTTGTTCTTAGACGATGGATGGCTTGCGATGTCCCTTGCCTCGCGCGCTCGCACATCGGGATTCTGTCTGCGAGCGCGCGCTGCTGCCGCCTTGCGCTCTCTCCGCTGTGCAGCCTTATCCATCCGGCGACTCCGAGCGCGCGCCAACAGCGAACGGATTTTATTACAACGCTCCCCCTAGCGTACGTCGCCGCACTAAATCGAACGATTGCCTTCAACCAATGACACGCGCCATATGTGACATCATTCCTATTTTATAAGATCTCGCGTCTTTCATCAACTACAAGTACCGCTTTCTAGTTTATAACATCTTGCATCTTTTCGTCATCAGCTACAAGTACCACCATCTAGTAAACACTACAAGAACTAAACGAGAGGTGGCTACATACAGGAGACGGTACCGCCATCTAGTGAACACTGCAAGAACTAAACTAGAGGTGGCTACATACAGGGGACGGTACCGCCATCTAGTGAACACTGCAAGAACTAAACTAGAGGTGGCTACATACAGGCTACAGGGGACGCACAGCCCACGCCCTAAGGAGCTTCGCCCCTAAAAGAAGGAGACAGACAGCGGCACTGAACTTACAACAAGATTTATTTGCCAGAACCGCACAATATATACTTGGGCAGTATCTAACAAAATCTTGTTGTATCTTGTTGTAAGTTCAGTGCCGCTGTCTGTCTCCTTCTTTTTCTTGTCTCTCGTTATTGGCGCTGTTTTTTATGTGAATCATGTCGTACCAACTCGCCCAAGCAACCACGTTAGCAACATTTCTCTAGTTGTACTATTGCCCTCTTGGCCTCTTGTCTTGACCTTTTGTTTACGCGTTCCTGCTTTCTTTGTTTGCACTTTCTGCTGGAGACCCTTTTATTAGATTTTTTTTATTGTTGATTGTTTTATTTCCTGCATGCGCCAATACGAAGACTGAAATAGGGGTTGTTCGTGGACATGTTGAATAAAAAAAATTAATAAGTGAATGATTGTTCATCTTTAATTATTTCTCTCGCTCGCTTTATATCGCGAGCATAACTGCATGCTTGGTGTGTGTGACAAGTCTGTTTCAAAGTATGTTAATAATCACCTATAGTCAGGTTACTCTGATCTAAGAAGACTCGTAGTCACAGTTGGTGCCATACTTAACCGACTAGCCAACTCACATGAATATGCACGGTCGCAGAACTATACTGTATTGGTATGCGCTTATTTCGTGGGACATCCGTTTATTTTTTCCTATTGCTTTCACTAAAATAGACACTCGCGCGAAGAAAAAAAAAGCGAACTTCGAGTGTTAGCGTAAGTCGGCGACTGCTTCCAACTTCGATTTCGTATTTTATCGTTAATGCGTTCCGCTTTTAGGAGGTGAAGCAGTAAAACTACAAACAGTGGCTGGAGGGGGTTTGAAAGTGTACGCGGTAATAGAAGCGAGAAAAATCGAAGAAATGAGCAGCATTCTCTAAAACTTTTCCTTTTGCCTCTGTTGAATCGACAAAGGGAGACGACACGGAATTCTAAATGCACGGCCGCCCGTTCTCATACGTAGTCATTACAAGCGAGTCATAAATATTCGCGCGCCTGACTCGTACGAGTATTCTCTCGGGGTGCGTCGATGAGAAGGCATGGTCATGTTGATGATTTGAAACTCTCCGGAGCTTGGGCAGAAATAACAAAAAAACATAATAAAAATTGTGCTTCTTTATTGCTGTTTTCCTGTCTTCCCTATAGGGCAGTGGCGGATATTCAAAGCATCATCGATCGACTGGGAATTGCGCCGAATCGGAACCTGGAAAGGCGGTCTATAGAAATACGAAACTTGGTGAGAAAGAAGTTTTAGGCCCTTTCTTTGCAACAAATTTTGTGGTTGTGCGTGTATTTTCTGCCTGCCAGCTTAGAGTCCCCTATCCTCTTTCAGATTGTTACAGAGAAAACTCGTGTGAAATCGCTTCCACGTGACAACGAAAGTGGAGTACAATATGATGGAGGGACACAAATTTATACATTTGAAAGGCCCTGTGCGAATGACACAAAACAGAAAGAACGAAAAAGACATTTAGGTTGGATAATGCAGGAAGTGCATCGAAAGAAAGGCTTGTATACGGCGGGAATAGGAGCGTTTTAGTTTACGAGATAAGCGCCAATTACTCCTACAATACGCGGTTTAAAAGACGAAAAGAACGATTGAAGTTGATGTACCAGAGGAAACGAAATTGAAGATGGGTAACATGTAATATTTTGGTGTTTTTCATGTTCTGTTGCGCACACGGACAGCCATCATGTGCTGCAATCGGATAATCAGTATTTTTTTTCTTTTACGTCTTTTCCTTTCCTTTTTTTGAGCATCTGCTTGCTGGACACTCCGACAAATCGGGCTTTTGCTTCCTTTCGGCTAAGTTCAGACACGTTGGAATGCAGTTTTGGACGTGACGGGCTCTAAATATAGATTGCCTTTGCAGATGGACAAAACGGTGCCTCGGCTGCTTGCCGCTGCTAGAGTGTGATTAGTTTGTAAGCTCCATACTGCAGTGGTGCAGTATATGTATATGTTTTCCTACATTATGATGTAGTTTAGCGTTGCAGCAATAGAATATATGAATCTTATATTGATGTTTATATGCAACGAGCAAATATTTTCAGCCGTCTTCATAACAACTATCAAATCATGTAAAATAAAGTTGCAATAAAAATTATAAGTGTTTTTTTTCTTCAAAAACTTCACCGAAAAATAAATAGAATGCTTAGAAAATTCGAAGCAAGATGTTGTTACTCCAGTGCGCTCGCTACACTAACCATGTCCTCTCTCATGTTTAGGAAGCTTTGGAGAATAGTGGGGCCTGTATTTACCTTCCAGAATAAATAAATAAATAAATAAATGAATAAATAAATAAATAAATAAATAAATAAATAAATAAATAGATACAATAAATAAATAAATGAATGAATTAATAAAAAAATAAACAAATCGATTACTGAAAAAAATATATACTGAAGCCGAGCGCAATATGTGACTATTACATGGTATCATAGAGCTTTTTAGCAGAAGAAAATTGTAAATTTCTGATATTGTTTATCTGTCGGAATGCCACAGCATTACACCGTAGTGATTTAAAATATGGTGCAATAGTAGCTGAGCGAGATGAATGATTTGGCTTTGATGTTCTAACTGTATATAATAAAGTAGAACTAACTATGACCATTTATATGTGTCTTGTATCACATTTAACGGTAACGAATTTGCTTACTGATGTTCATTCCGATGGTGTATAGGACGAGATGACCGAGGTTACATTTACTCTGTCATGATTTAGTGGAAATTGCGGTCAGCACCATCGTATGACGTAATCAGATATGCTCATTTTAATGGTGTCGCAGATGATGACGATAGCTGAACAAAACTGAACAGTAAACATGTTTCTGGAGGTGTCTCATGTAACGACGCTCAACGTCAGTGTGTCTGTGTGCTCTGTCAGCACTCTATCTGTGGCTCCATCATGTGATATGCCAATTAAAACAATTTTTAGGAGATACATAACTCGACAAGGTACTCTAAATTGATCTAAGGTCTTGCTTGAGCGCCACATTACTCACCATCATCAACAACGTCCTCTTTCTCTCTCTACTTTATTTTCCACTGACTCGATCCCTTCCCTTTCTTAACGCTGAGTAGCAGACTAGAACATAAAATCAGGCCGAGATTTCATGTTTTCTGTGACAATGAACATTTATTTCTCTTATCCTTAATTGGCGCGAAGACCATCTGGTGCCCAATCAGCGCCAGGACACTATGTGACATGTTACATCAGCTTAAATCTTGCTGGTGTCAAAATATAGACAGATAGTTGAACTTGCTTTCATGTCAAATGTTCCTACTTAATTTTACTACAGTAGATGTATATCGACGGTACTTTCCAATCTAAAATCGTTCAATGTTCATCACCATCAGATTTCATTGAGTGGGCAAGCCAATACTAGATATGCAGGAAAAATAGCCTGGTATAGAGTCTCACGTTACAAAAAACTACGCGTGGTTGCTTTCCGAACATACTTTTAAATGTGTCCTCATAAATGACCGCTTCTGATGAAGTGTGTAACGAACACTGCATTGCATGTGTCAATGCATCCTCGTTTTAAAGCATCTCACTCCACTGAAAAGTAGGCATATGCTGGTTCTACCATGCTGCACCCGCAACGAAAACTCGCGGCGACATCGATGATTTATTAGTATAGAGACTAGTTTTTCTCCCCACGTCTACTTTCATGCTTCTATCTCTCTTTCTGAGCACGTTAAGTGCCTCACGTGTTGATCTGACGACATTTAGTGGTACACAGTTTGATTGATTAGGTTGCGTCACGAGGATTCGTAATTTGTGTTCGAAAACGCATTTCTTTCCCTCAACAATTCCAAACTGTCCGTGATATTATTTATTTATTTTTATTGATCTCCACAAATACTGCAGGCCACATGGCTCATGCAGGAGTGGAAATATAAAAGCATCAAAACATTAAAAACAAGAAAGATCACAAGCATTAATACTAACAGAATGTGAAGGAGATGAAAGTAATTAATAGAGGTTGTGAGAAGGCAATACAAATGAATATGATTACAGTAACAGTCGAAAAAATTATCAAACAAATGAAATAGAACCGATTCTTAATATCCCTGGGAAAAGTGACTGTTTGCAAAGTAACCTATAGGAGGAGGCACTCGGCTGTGCTAAGGACAACAGTTGGTCAGGAGACAGATCCTTCCAATCAGCAATTGCTCGTAGAAAGAGTGAGAATTAAATAGATTTGTTTTTGCAAAATAAGGAGTTAAAGAAAGCACATGAGTGTGACGAGTGCGTCGTGATGTTAATGGAGATAAGTATGGTGCTGAGTCGACCCCGAGCTTTCTGATAACTCATGGTGTGATCCTTATACTAAACTCTTTGCCCAGAGGGGTATCCATTTAGGCTGGTAGATTCCCGATTACGGGTAGAAAAGTCGCGCTAAAAAGACAAAACGAAGGCAGAAACTATACGGCGTTGTGGTCTGTGTCCATGCTTCGTCCTGTCTTTTTGGCTTAGTCTTTGAACTCGTAAGCTTTACGCAGAGTCTCTGATATTTCGTGCTGATGTTTCAGATGCACAGTGCTAGTCTTTTAACGATCGCCGTGAACGGGACGAGTAAAGCGCATTCATGGGACGCTCCTTCATTCTGCACTGCGTACTTTTCTTGTCGAAAGGAATCATCACAGCGAGCTTCTCGATCGCATACTCATCTCCAAAGATATGTGCGGCGGCAATTACCATCGCAAGTCTCGAAGTGAGACCGCCTTGCGCCGTCATTTCATGGCTGTGCTGAAAGATATAACGTTGTGTGTTTCCTTCGTTCCGTTTCCTGTGTCCTTCTTCTCTCCGCAAAGACTGGAAGTACTTCCGAACGTTCATTTCGCAATAAGGACTCGGCGCTGGCTACGCACGGAGCACAGATTGAAAAGCTGGGTACCCCGGTCGAATTGGCTTCTCATCTTAGAACTGTACTACTATGTCCTTGTTTACTTAGTTTTTTTTTTTGCCTTTCCTTCCAATGCCGTGGAGTGCAAAACACCGACACGCAGAAGATATAGGCTCTTAAATTTCGCCATCAATGTTTTGTGGTTGAAATTAGTGTCTGTATGTTAAATTGCGGCTATCCTATTGCCGCTAACGCAGCCAGAGTGGTTGCGTTTTACAGCCGTACCAGTACTACTAATATGTTCATAGAAATTTACGAAATCTCTTATGAAACATCTTACTGCTTTTTTTTTATTTGCAAAAAAAGGTGAGTTTTTTTGTAATTCAGGAGGGTCTATGTGGCAAATGAAAATTTCTTATCAGCGTCATTCTTAGAAGGTTTGCTGTTACGAGCGAAAATTGCTTTTGAAGTCTCACGCTACAAACTTGACCCATTTCTCTAGCCGCTCTTCACCATAAGACATTTATAAATAAACGCGCTCTTATTGAACAGCCACAGACACTAACTGTAGGGCCCTGCGACAGCTTGCCACATCACACTTTCGGGGAACACCGTACGCTATCATTACACCAGGATTTCCTTATTCTTCGTGGGTGATTTGTTTGCCGTTGGGCTAGGCTAAGTGACGGCTCGTTCAATACATTTATTGTTCTGAGGGGCAAGCTGAGGCTGCCTGGGAAGGAAGCGGTATCCGCCTCGCAGCCGGCCGGCCCGAAATAGCTCGCCGACTCAGACGTATCGGAAATACCAATGCGAGAGCCTTCATTATTACGCCAGCATCTGGGGCTGGGTTCGAAGGGGAGCCGAGAACTAGTGAGCACCCACCAACATAGTCTATTCAACAGGCCGCAAACGAGGTGCGCCCACGGACATAAGGGATACAAAACAAAGCGTAACTAGTGGTGCTCGCATCGATTTCTTGCACCGTTCGTCTTATACCCTTGGGACCCTCGAAACGTTCACCGAAGAAACGACGTGAAAAATAATAAAAAAGCAAATGTACTGTGGTGTGGCAGCGATCGAGTAGTCTCCAACTGAGACCCGTCTTTACCACCTATTCGTTTCGGACGAGCTGTGTGCCTGTGTTTGACTAGCGAGAAACAAGATAGTGCTGTCGTGAGGGTCGTTTCAAGCGTTAGGTGTAGAAATACCCACGTCATTGCTGTTTTATGTTGCTACTTTTTTATTGTTTTAATGCGCTTGTACACAACTAAATGGTGAGAGAAGAACTCTTCAAGATACCCCGCCCCCCTCCCCTCCCCCCCAAAAAAAGCCTCGCTTTGTTTCGTTTAGCTCTTCCCTATGTTCATATAAAGTACAAAGTGGCATTACATGGATGAGTAGATAGATTAAGAGTATAGTGATCTGCTTGGAACACGCCAATATACAGCTTAACATGCTCCATTTTACGTCACTCGAGATGTATGATGACGTTCTCGCCCAATAAATTTAAGAGCAGCATTTATCTCCTTGGCTCAGGGCTATGCAGGAAAATACCGTCGTGTTTTTAGTCCATTGTCAAAAACAAAAGACAAATACCTGTCCATGGGGTATAAACCTTGTTCGACAAGTTTGTTTAGCGCAATAAGTGGTGAAATGCTCTTAAAGGACGAAGATAGAGGTAGGGATGAAGACGCATAAAGCTCATCTATGGTTTGTTAAGCAAAAGAATGAAGCATTGCGTCTTTCTATAGCTTGCTCCACTAAACACGTATGTCTTAGATGCAGACGACAAACTAAGCTGATAAATAAGCCTTTCTTTTAAATGGGGCCAGAGCAACTCATGACAGCAAGATTAGGAGCAAAAGAAGGAAGAAACGGTAAGCGAGCATACGTTCAGTTTTTTTTTTCATACCAGTAGATGAAGGGGGTAGAAAATAGAAAACAAAAGCATTGGTATTGGAAGATGCCTTTTCTTTTCCATAGGAAGTTGTAGCGTCGTGAACGCTTTTTTTATTATTTCACGTTCTCTATGTCTGGCACAGATGTGTCTTATATAACAGAGATAACACTTGTAGCATGCACACTGATATTTCCTAAAGCGCACCTGTAGTATATTGATGCATGTCTAGTATCTAAAGCGAGAAAACCAATAAGAGGTGAAGGTAGTGTAAACAGTTTCATGCTAGACTTGGTCAGGTCTCGGGAGAGGCTCGGGAAAGTTATTGGTTCTTTAAGTTTATTATTGATATCAGGCGTGGTTTGGTGCTTTCATGGACCCAGCTTTGATTCAAGAGAGATGAGTGTCGGCCGTAGTTGGCTTAACGTGCAGTTACTGACGAAATGAGCTCTACAATTGAAACAAAAACACAAGCAGCAGCGAGGAGAAGATTCAGAGTCCTCGTCTCTTTTTGCATGCGAAACCTAATTTTTACGCCAATTGTACTAGTTATCGCCTTTTCAATAGTGCTTCAGTGATCAGTTTAATTATACTTAAATAAACAGTAGTTGATTTAAAACACCGGAAGGACAAAAAATTGAAACAGAACATTACATAGGTATCACGTTTTACCACGATCGATGCTAAGTGCCAGTTACATCAAGAGACTGTAGTGATAAGTAAGACAAAGATATAGTAACAAAATTTTATTTACCACTAGATTACCTTTTGTTGTGCACTTTGATGCCAGAGCATCTGTTACACGCTAGGCTGCGGGTTGGAGTTAAGGACCCACAAGCACTCATCTAACTGATGCCAAGACTGTGGGTACGGTGCTAACTAGTTGATGTGATTCGTTATTCTTTGAGAAAGATCATTTACATAATTAAAAACTGTGCTACAGCTACAGCGACAAAATAAGTTAGGGAGGACAAATCTTACAGACGGGACACAACGAGCGTAACAGTAGTACAGTTTTTTAATTATGCGAAACCAACTAGCCCAATACATCACTTTGCTAATTGTGGTGCCTACACCCACTCAAACCTTTATTACCATTTGTGGCACCCAAAAAAAAAAAAGAAACAGTCGTCGCATCTAGCCCTGAAACAGGCCACATTACTGTTCCTGCACGAGAACCACAACGGAAGCCTTCACATTTAGACGCATTGCTCTGTTTCTTCAGTAAGCTCAGCAGGAGAGGTGGTTATTTCCGTGAGGTCTGTCACAAATACATTTAAAACAGCGCATTTCACATCATCGACAGCTGCAGAATTCGCCGCCATAAGTGCACCTCTAGAAATTGTAGTCGAAGAACCTTCGGAAAGCCTGGTTCATCTTCTCGGACTCGAAGGCAGCTTTTCAATATTTTATTTCAGCCTTTTGCCATGAACCTAGTGAACAGTTAGTAGCTGATATAAGGCTTCTTCACCACAAAGCAATCGAAAGACAGCACAGCATAACGTAGCAGTGAATACCAGGTCATTGTGGTATATATGACAACGACCGCGCAGATGAGGCCGCTAGATCTGCACATGGCGGTACTCAATACACAGCCATCTCGTTATCAAGAACCGATGCAGCTGCAAGCCTTCGTTTGCTTGCGCGTGATCTCACACTGGTACAGTAGAACTCGACGGAATTCACAAATTCTCGACTACATGACTTGGATCCCGATCCCAAGCTTCGTCTTTTCTCAGGAATATCTCGAGCTGAGGAGACTCTTTTATGCCGCCTCAGGCTTGGAGTGCCCTTCACGAACGCACACTCTTATGTAATTGGAATGGCCAGCTACTCTACATGCACTTACTGCAGCTGCGAAGAAACCATCGCCCACCTTCTATGCGAGTGTACCCATTTCAACGCGCCAAGATAAAAACTTACCGAAGTTCTGGATAGACTAGATGATCACCCTTGGTCGGAAAAAAGGATTCTGAGTCATTGGCCCAGTCGACCCTGAGCCCAAAACGCTTTGAAAGGTTTATTACGTTTTGTGTAGACAACAGGTTTTAGACACAGAGTTTAGTGTCGTATTCTCTTTAATTATGCTTTTCCTCTTTCGCTATCTTCTGTCTTCTCTATTTCTCTCTGTAACATCTCTTTTCTATATTCTTTCATTCCTCTTACCTCCTTCCCCAGCACAGCGTAGCCAGCTGGTCTAAGAACTGGATAACCTCCCTGTCCTTACGCTCATTTCTTTCCTCCTCCTCCTCCTCCTTGCTAATTACGTTCACATCGTACTCTCACTTTTAAGAAGTTCATAGCAAAAAAATAAGAAAGTGAAGAAACAGCTGACTTTCGATGATGAAGAATCTTGCATGAGCATGGAGTCTATAGGCAAAAGAAATGCATCACAAAAAAGTGAAAACAAAAAAAAAAAGGACAGATGACTTCTCTTCAAGACAACAGCGCCTCTGAAAGCGTCTATATATACACCGAAACGATCGGCCCGCTTCCTCAAACAAGGGCAGTTTCAGAGTAAAGTGAATGGCTGGCATAAAACAGGCCGTACCCCACCGCGGACGAATACAAGGCGAGGTAAAGAAAAAAAAAAACTAAAGAAGAGTGAAGGAGAATGCCGATGAAGATGGAGCATGCCAAGGTGCTATTGAGGCAACTGTGGAAAGCGGCGGGGTCAATGCGAACCCAATTGCTCACGCTGTGAAAAAAGAAAATCTCGGGGACCTTTTCGCCTGATTCCTTTCGCTCGGCACGTAGGCCGGTGGTGCGTCGAAACGAGCCATATATTCCGGCGTTGTTTTGTTTCGGTCCATTTGCGAATTCGGTTGCTTGTTTTTTTTACTTGTTCGTAAAAAAGAAACTAGTTGGTGGCTCTTTCGTGCTTTTGTTTCTGTCTTCTTTTTTTCTTTTTTCTAAGTTTTATTCTCAGACAACCCGCCTTTCGGAAGAATGAGCGCTAGGCTTCCATTTGATTCAAGTTCTCCGCAGAAGTTGTGTACCCTGTCGACATTTCTTGCCTTCGGAGACGCTATAGTGTACGATCGTCGTGGGACGTTAGCGAAGAGCAAAGCGACATGTCGGGTGCTTATTGCGACTGCAAGAAAGATGATGATGATGATGATGATGATAACACCCAGCCGCGCTTCTCTAGTGGCTAAGGTACTCGGCTGCTGACCCGCAGGTCGCGATATCGAATCTCGGCTGCGGCGGCTGCATTTTCGATGGAAGCGAAAATGCTGTAGGCACGTGTGCTCAGATTTGGGTGCACTTAAAAGCACCCATGGTGGTCTAAATATCCGGAGCCCTCCACTACAGCGTCTCTCATAATCATATATGGTAGTTTTGGGAATTTAAACCCCACATATAATAATAATAATAATAATAATAATAATAATAATAATAATAATAATAATAATAATAATAATAATAATAATAATAATAATAATAATAATAATAATAATAATAATAATAATAATAATGTTTTTACCTGCTAAGGCTATGTTGTGGATGACGCTCAAAATGACGGAGTTCACTAATCACCTAATGCTCCTCATGATGTTGACTAATGAGTGGGGCTTGTCAACATCCCCCCCCCCCACTTTTTTTTTCTTCGGTACTTTTCCCCCTTTGCTCAAGTTATCTAGCTCGGGCTATGTCATCACCACGTAATGGTAACGAAGCCGCTTTGCACGAGAAAAGAAAGTTCCCTTGTCGTAATCTACGATAAAGGCTCGAAGGCGAAAGGGATCTTTTTTTTTTCTTCTTGCTCAATGTATTGACCCTGTGATGTATTGATAAGGTGATGAAATAACCCAGTGAAAGTCATACCCACAGCCTTTCAATCCGCAACCGAAGTTTGATCATCAGAATAAAGTACCAAAGTTTTTTTGCATCTCCAAGTTGGCATTATCACCATTACTGCATTGTTTTCACGGGCACACAAATGCTTTCTTTTAAATAAAGCTAAAAAGAAGCATTTAGGATTGCAAAACTTGGGAAAGTACGTGATTTTCTTCACGCCGTGTAGACAGAACAATGGGCTAAATGTAAAACGAGTTGAACAGGACGACACGCTGTAGACGGTAGCAACGGGAAGCACGAAACAGCAGCGGTGGTATACATTGATGGACGACCGTTTCGCATTAAAGGTGTCGCTTTCGGCGCTCGGCCGAGCTATCGAGCACGGGTCATTAGACAGGAAGTAGAACGGCAGGAGCCTCGGTGGTCCAAAAGTTAAGAGCGACGCCGTCTCTCTCGCGAAACGGTACAGGCCGCCAAGTTGAAGTAAACCAGAACCGATTCCTTCTTCAATCTACTCTTGATGCTATATTCTCTTTTAATTTTTTCCCCATCTACATTGTTGATTAGTTGCTGAGAATAGTGTTCAAGGGCAACAGTGATGAATCACCGAGAGCAGCCGCTTCGTAAGACCGGAATTCGGGGCGTTCTATCAAGTGCGCCTCGGAGCTCTTGCTCGGCTGCGGAGACGACAGGGCCATGGTGACTTTCACCAGTATCGGTTCCATACAACGAGCAATACAAAAAGTCAGACTTCCAATTTGCAACCACCCATCATAAGAGGACGCAATGCATGGGGCTAGTAGTACGACATTTTTTTTAGAAATATTTTGGCGGAAAACAAGAAAACGAGTCTTTTTCAATTTTTCCGCGGCGTCCGTATCACGTGTCCCTAAAACTGTTACAAGATGACTATGGGCTATCTTAACGCTGTCCTGTCAAATAACGAAGCCGACAACACATTTCTGCAGCTACTACGCATCGGTTAGCCTTGATTGATGATTGATTGGTTGATTTGTGGGGTTTAACGTCCCAAAACCACCATAATATTATGAGAGACGCTGTAGTGGAGGGCTCCGGAAATTTCGACCACCTGGTGTTCTTTAACGTGCACCCAAATCTGAGCACACGGGCCTACAACATTTCCACCTCCATCGGAAATGCAGCCGTCGCAGACGGGATTTGAACCCGCGACCTGCGGGTCAGCAGCCGAGTACCTTAGCCACTAGACCACCGCGGCGGGGCGCATCGGTTAGCCTCAGCAGAAAAAAAAAAAAGAGAACAACGAGTTTATTAGTGTAAAAACAGGTTGTGCTTCTGTCAGCATTTGCTTTTGTAGATTGAATATGTGAGATATGGCTTTTGCTGAATGCCTTCAGTTTCCAAAAATAAGCCCCCGGTAATGCCTGATACTACGTGATATATACTAAATCAAATATTCTCAACGGGGCAATGGTAAAATGGTTGAACAGTGTATACGTGTTGTTAAGAACATTCTCTTTTGAGGACTGCGTGGGTATGTATTATCTAGAAAGCGGTAAAAAAATCATCGTATGCCACTGTTTAAAAAAAAGAACAAAAAACAACAACAAAGAAAGCATGAAAGTAATCACGTGAACAACAGCGTGATTCCGAAATCGAGCATTCAGAATTCGATTTTGCTGAGAAAAAGTTGTGGAAACCGCGAAAGTATAGAAGCCATTATTTTAAACACAGCCGAACAATCCAGGCTTGAAAGCGCGACCCATCAAAACAAGTTTCACAAGGAATCGTGTCGAGGGAAGCCTACGCTTCAGGAGGAATATATATGCGGCATGATTTGAAAGAAAATGCGCATTAAGCCCTGATCTTCCGTCGGCTTTCACATCACGTCTTCCGGCGACGTCTTACTTCTACGTCTTTCTTGTAAGCCTATCTTGATCCTCGAGCTCCTTTCCTGTCCCGTCGGTGTGCTTAATTTTCGTTTCTATATTTATTCATCATCTTACTGCTTCCAACATTTGGTGGTTCATGGGTGGAATCTCACTTGGCCATATTATACTAATTTTTCTTCTTCGCGCTTCCAGTTGAAATGGCCGTATTTATTTTTTTCTGCTTGGATGTTACTGTTTGACCTATGACCTTTAGCATACATAAAAAAGCAGAGATAAAGCCTCCCCATAAAAATTGTATGCAGGATATTTTTCTTGAAGACAGAGAAAGAAATACGTGGAAGTGGTTTGCAGAAGGGCACGTTTGTGTACTGCTATAGACCTATATACATAGACCTATATAGTGTACTACTATAGACCTATAGACCTATAGACCTACTACTATAGACCTATTGAGGGCTTTTGTCAGGCTGTTCGCCTTTAGCTCTTTGCCCCTGCAGTGAGCTCTGTATCCGGCTTACTGTAAATAAAAATACTACTACTACTACTACTACTACTATTTCAAGTTTGTAAACAGCAGTGGGAAGCGTTGACATACTGAGGCGCTTGTAGCGATGTCGCAGCGCGTAGGCTCCTCTAAGCCGAAAGCTCACCATCACCCTCTATGATCACGTGACAACTGGCACAGCAGCTGCGAAGCTGCATCTGAGCACAACGCATGTCATTTATCACGTGGTCCTAGAAGGGGGTGGCGAGCTTTTGGCTGCGCGGAGCGTATATGGGCCGCGATGTCCCTACAAGTGCCTCAGTATGTAGACTCCGATTATCCTGTGCGAATACATTGAATAGGCCTATAAAGCATTGATAGAATGCATGCAGCAAAACGAGGGGACCTTAGTATTGAGAAGAAAGGCAGAGAGAATAACCAGTTTAGGAAGACAGGTATATGTTACCGGACACTACAGAAAGAAATGAGGAAGTTTGAAAACAAGAGGTGTAAAGTGAGAGAGAGAGAGATGCACAGAATAAGTACAAAGACATTACAGCAAGCCAATCCTGCGTGTTGTGCGACGTCTCTACTGGTCTATAAGCTCCTGTTCAGTTTCATTGTCTTGGAAAATTTCAACAGATGAGGAAATTGTGCAATAGTACAGCATGAGTCGGCGATATTTCTACTAGTCGGAGTGGATACGCTGTATAGTGCAAATTGAGGTTTGTACGCTCAGCACTTGTAAATTAGTGCACGTAAAGCTTGTTGGCAAGTGTTCTCGGAAAATTATACTATACTATTTAAAGCAATATTCCTTCGCATGCAGTACAATACGCCGAGAACAACGCGAACGTTTGCGATAAGCTGTAAAAAAACTGTGGTTAGTATGAAGCGTTGCAGTATAGTCACAAGGCATGTCCACTAAGGTCGGAGGCTCGAGTGCTAGCAGCACGCCGATAGAAAAAAGCTCAAACTTTGCAGTTATTCTTGTAAGTGGCGTGGGAAAGTACTCTTTACGCTGTTTATTATTGCCTATGTTGGATGCTTTTGAATTGAAACGTCGATAATAAGTTAAAAGTAAGCCGATCACATAGTAAAGCTTGTGCATTTGCAGTTAGAAAGGGAAAGATACGAATTATACACTAAATATATTACAAAATGTAATAATATTTGGAATACTTCAGCGTGGTTCATCGCCTTGCTAGCTACATAGTGTGCAGGCTGATATATAGCCACAGCTCAGTAGTGTATTAAGAAGTTTTTTTTTTTCGAGGCAGTTCGGGCAGCAATGGGAAATGGAACGGGTGGGGATGGGGTGTTTAGTTACACTTTATTATGTTCATGCGTGCGCTGGTTCGTGCACGAGTATATGTTCGAAGAAAAAATCGAACCTCCCTCCCCCCCTTTCTCCGGCTATGCCAATGCTCAAACCCTGCCACTGTTAACAAAGACTGGTTCTGGACGACTTATTATTTTATGCGCCGGCGCAGTCAGTTATCACTGAATAAAGCTTTATTGAATATTCCAACACTTTCCTCCCCGTGACCGGCCAAATATCTACATTATATTTTGTTTTAGGCTACGCGCAACATTATAAAGGTTAGTTTAAGTGCCTTCATTTTACTTGAAAGTGAAAAAGGAGTGTTTTCTTACTCTAGCACAACATAAAAAAACAGGCTTTCTGCTTCGGTGTAACAAAATAATAATTGAAGTGACTGGAAGTGTCTGGGGCAGCAACAC